>NC_137166.1:11334205-11628873 GCF_951394435.1 Stenella coeruleoalba
TATGTATACATTTCAGTATGTGCTTGCGGGATCACCTCTTTCCCCTTCGGCTGGCTCCCACATTCCCACAGATCCTGAGGTCTTCACAAAGACGCGTTTAGAATAGGCACTGGGGAAATTTACAACAATGAAAAAGAGAACCCGGAGTGCTTAACTCAGGGAAATACATATAAATGTCAAGACCGTGGTTTTCTGACACCCAAAGTGCTTTCAAAGAAGGAACAGAAATCTCTTTAAAGAAATTAAGGGAGGGCTTTCCCTGGAGGTGCAGCGGTTAAGAATCCGCCTGCCAATGCAGGGGACATGGGTTCGAGCCCTGGTCCTGGAAGATCCCACACGCCACGGAGCAACTAAGCCCATGCACCACAACTACTGAAGCCTGTGCACCTACAGCCTGTGCTCTGCAACAAGAGAAGCCACTGCAATGAAAAGCCCGCGCACCGCAACGAAGAGTAGCCCACGCTCGCCGCAACTAGAGAAAGCCCGCGTGCAGCAACGAAGACCCAACGAAGCCAAAAATAAAATAAACAAAATAAATCAATTTTTTAAAAAAAGATGTTCCTTCAAAAATAAAAGAGAGATTAAGGGGAAAAAATGTTAGATTTAGGAGAAATAACAGTAACATTTACAGGTGAATCAGATGGCTATGTAATAGAAGCTGAATTGGACCTCTGTGCCTGCATTCTTTTAAAATTTGCTTGATGTTAATATAAATAATAAGAATTGATAGTTAATGCTACATTTTGCCATTTCTAATAACATTTTTATAATGGAAAAGTCATTATTACCTGCTTAGTGTGTTAATCTATTCTCTTGATTTCCCCACACACAGAAGTAGCCTTTGCCAAATGATTAATAGCTTTTATGGTCACAATTAACTGTTATTGAGGCCATGGAACTCAGGAGGAAATGAGAAATCCCTAAAAGGCAGCCTTAAAGCCCATAAAGAGACAGTAACACAATACATATTGAGTCCACTTAGACTCTGAGCATGCAGATTAAGGCTCATTTTGTGGTCACCATTAAAAATACAAGGCTACAGGCATTCAATTTTAAACAAGGTTTAAAGCAGAGGTGTGCTGGAGACAGCCAGCTTGTACCAGCTCACAAGAAAGCCAATTCTGTGAATTTCTTTTCAACTCTTCATTCAGCAATGTCAAGTTGGTATGTTGAAATGGACCATGGTGGGAGTATTTACACCATGGAAATTGGCAAAAGCTACAACTCAGGACTGTGTTCATCTCTCTGTTTACCACACATCCCTACTTAAAAGAGCAAATTTTAAATGATCATAGAGTTATTCCCCAAAAGACATTTTGAGATTAAAAAAAAAGACTGAATAAATGCAACAATTCCCTGAATAAAACACTGCGTCTCATTCCTTAATTTCTTTCTTACTTTATTATTTTATCACCTATAATCTCTGCTTCCTAAAAATTGTATTTTCTCTCAGTCTCACTTCTTAAATTCCCTGTTGTCTACTGTATTTTATACATTTATTATTCTTTTCTGAAATATCCAATTTACCTTTACTGATATTTACTTCTTGCTTTTATTAACAATTATTCATAATCAATTACATTAGATGTAAGTAAGGTTCCCCTAAAACAATGTTTCCCATTAAGAGCCTAATGTGGAACAACTGAGCAAACACATTGTGAATGAGAAAATGAGTAGTGCTGGTAGAAGAAGGAATGAGAGGACTGAGGGATAACAACAATAGTAATAATAGGTACCATATTACCTATCCTATGCCAGACATTGACCTTAAAACTTTTCATTTACTTTGGTATGGATGTAATCATTCACCAGCTAAAAGCAGTCCCTCTAAGATCAGGAACAAGACAATGATGTCTATTCTTGCCAACTTTTATTCAGCATAGTTTTGGAAGTCCTAGCCAAAACTATGGAATCGCTGTCCTAGCCACAGCGATTGGAGAAGAAAAATACAAGGAAATCCAAATTGGAAGGAAGTAAAACTGTCACTGTTTGCAGATGACATGATGCTACACATAGAAAAACCTAAAAACCTAAAGAAAAACCTAAAGATTCAGTAGCATCTTTACGGAATCAATGAATTCAGTAAGGTTGCAGGATACAAAATTAATATACAGAAATCTGTTGCATTTCTGTACACTAACAACAAAATATCAGAAAGAGAAATTAAGGAAACAATCACATTTACCATCACATCAAAAAGAATAAAATATCTAGGAATAAACCTACCTAAGGAGGCAAAAGACCTATACTCCAAAAACTGTAAGACACTGATGAACGAATCTGAAGATGACACAAACAGATGGAAAGATATACTGTGTTCTTGGATTGGAAGAATTAGTATTGTTAAATGGGGTTATAATTTTTTTTTGAGGTTGAACTTCATTTTATTTTTTTAAATTAATTTTTATTGGAGTAGAGTTCTTTTACAACGTTGTGTTAGTTTCTACTGTACATGTGACACAGCAAATGTATGGTCGAACAAAGATTTGAACCCAGCTTTTATTTATGCTTCCTCCAGTGTTTATGATCTCTAGTGATGTGATTGAGCAGATGTGTTATTACTGAAGGGTATCTCAGTGGATTGTAATATGTGAGAAGAAAGGACATATAAACAGAGAAAGGGTGGTTGACTGCTTTTAAGTGAAGGTAAGATAAATATTTCCTGAACTAACCAGAGGAGAGGAAAAAAATGAAAGAGGTGCAGGCATTTTTATAAAAAGATGCACTTTCTAATCTGAGTCCTGGAAGTTATTTCAGACTTTCTTGAGCTTTCCAGAAAAAAGGTTCAACTGCCAGTCTAAAAAAAATTGGGTTTAGCATTGAGTCAGTGTCAGGAAAAAGATGGCTCTGAGAAGTTTGGGTCCCCATGATAAATCAATTATTTGGATTTTTATGTCACTTATTAAGTGTCTGGGGTTCAGTTACTAGAGAATTATGACCTCACAGAGCTCTGTTAGAATTGTCTGGAATGAGAAAGCTGTAGGCCAGGATCTAGATTACTCTATGTTCCTTTTCTGTCTCAATTTGGGATCACATCCTCCATGGGGCAACTCCCCAAACCTGAATTAAATATTCCAAGCTATGTGGAATTCCTGAGTCCTTGTACTTATCACACTATTGCTGGGCTCCCTTAAATTATAAGACCCATAAAGACAAGAGAGCTATCTGTCTTGCAGATTACTGCATCTGTAGTACCCAGTACAGTGTCTCAATGAACCAATTTTGAATAAATGGATGAAGGAAGGAATAAATGAGGTTTCTGGTGGCCACAAAGTTACTATCTATTATTCTGTTGCAAAACCCAGTTTGGCTGGCCACACCTAGCCCTCTTTATACTTCTAATTTCAATACTATCTACTATTAATCACAAAATTTTATTAGAGGCAAGTTTAAATAACAAAGAGCCTGCTTCAAAAATCAGTTCATTTTATCCTGGCCATTATAGCCATAACATATTTTGGGGGAAATAATGCTATTAAGTATATACAGACCCTCAGTACAATTTCAGCCAGATTAAAAACAGATCAAATATTAGAAAAGAATGAGTGGTTTTAGGAAAAGAACTTTCGCTAATTCCATTCTATTCTTTCTGTCCCCAAAACTTGGCCACATCATAGTTGTCTGGTCTCCAACAAGAGACACTTCATGTAGCACTGCTGATTCACATAAATGCTGCAACATTACTTCCACAGAAAGGCAGCACACTTATTAGGGTATAAAAGTAATCACTGATATTGATCTGTTTTTGGATATACAAAACAAGAAGAAAAATAATATGTTAAAAATCCCCCCCCTAAAAAAAAGAAAAATAATTTTGAGATTTATCAGGAAAAAAAAAATCCCACTAATTTAACAAGGCCTCATTGCAAACTTGTACTTGTCTTCAATCAGCAGATTTGAACCCCCCAAAATGCAGGAACAGATAGTTGGCTAGACGGTGCACAGAGGCAGAGAGAATAATGGTCCCAACAAAGTTGAAAATTAGGAAAAATGATGTACCTGCGAAATTTGGTCCTGGATAATTTAAGCGGCATTGTATGGCCACCACAAAGAAACTCATAAGGCCAGTAATGGTAAACAGTGAAAGTGATATAGATAAAAAATTTTCTATTATGAATCAATCGTGTCGTATAACTACACAGAAAAGGTCTTAATGAAAATACTTTCAGTAAGATATAATTAAAAGGAGAAAAAATGAAATAATTTCACATCACTCCATGGAATACCACTCGGTGAAATAAACTACATTAATGAAAGTAGCTCTAGAAAATATTTTTCTTGACAATTTCTGTCAACACTGGTATAAACTTAATTATTACGATTGTATTTATAAGTATATATGCAAGACTCAGGAACTAAGTGATCACTTCATGCAGAGTTGTAGAACTGTAGTTTCTATTCTTAGAAACAACAGGAACTTCATTTTTCATTCTAGCTGATGACAGCAATATTCTTAACTCTTCTGATCTGTAGCTTGTAAAATAGGCATACATATTAGGTTGGCCAAAAAGTTCGTTCAGGTTTTTAAGGTGTTACAGAAAAACCTGAACGAACTTTTTGGCCAAACCAATACTTGGCCAATATGTACTGGGTTATCTGAAAGTATTACTGACTACTGGTACCCCAGTGTATTATATAATTGATGGGGTAGCTGTTTTTTTTGTTTGTTTTTTTAAAGAAGATGTTGGGTGTAGGAATTAATTAATTTATTTATTTATTTTGGCTGTGTTGGGTCTTCGTTTCTGTGTGAGGGCTTTCTCTAGTTGTGGCAAGTGGGGGGCGACTCTTCATCGCGGTGTGCGGGTCTCTCACTATCGCGGTCTCTCTTGTTGCGGAGCACAGGCTCCAGACGCGCAGGCTCAGTAGTTGTGGCTCATGGGCCCAGTTGCTCCGCGGCACGTGGGATCCTCCCAGACCAGGGCTCGAACCCGTGTCCCCTGCATTAGCAGGCAGATTCTCAACCACTGCACCACCAGGGAAGCCCGAGGGGGTACTTGCTTAAATTCAGAGCCAATCATTTTGTTGAAAGATGATTTAATAACACATGTGGACTTTTCCTCTTTATTGGAAGTAGATTTTGATAGCATCTATCTTTGGTAGATTAACGATAGTGTGAAAGTAACAAGTTGTCCTTGAGGAATCACTCAGATTTGTTGATAAAAGCCCTCAACGGCTCAATCCAGAGATCTAGTATTTCAGAACACATTTTAAAAGTTGAGTTTGTAAATGCACTTAGAGAGTCACGTGGTTGGAGCTCTCCTTGGAGAATCTTCGAAGCCACTTGGTTCTGTGACTCTGTGATGCGCTCCTTACAGCCTGGTTGACCAGCAACTGCCAGTAACCTTTTTAACCCACACAAACAACGTCCATGTGAATCACAGTTTATCAATGCAACGCTAGATAACACCTACCAAAAAAGCTTTCAAATAGTTAATCTTATTTTATGAACAAGTGAAAGGAAGCAATTTGCCTCAAATCACTTAATTTTTAAATGACAGAACCAACACTGGAATCCAGTTACAGTGACTCAGTCATAAACTCACTTCAAGAAAATGAATTACACATTCTAATTTTATAATGTTTTTCAATTTTTAATACATTTGCCCATAACTGTTAACTTATAGGTCAAACTCCATCTTCTTTCATAGCTCACCTCCAGATGATGTCACTAGAGAATTCAGAATTGAGTAGGAAACTGGCAAGCGCAAAATATATTTTCAAAACGGGATAAATCATTGAGAGAGTCATCAATCTACGATACCATCACTATTTGCATTTTGGAAGAAATGGGTCGACCCTTCTTTTGCTTGCTTCTTTTGTTTTCCAAATGAGTTAAAGAAACAGAGCTTCTCTGAGTGAGGCAGGTCAATTCTATCACGCTGTGGACACTCAGACTGTGCATCACCAATCATCTCAACACTCCCGCCTCCCTGAGTCTTTCAATTTCTCCTTCGAGATGTAAGGGTATTTTTACTTCACTTGTTTGGTAGACTATCGTTTGATCTAGGCTCCATGGAACAATCAAAGAAAACTATTAGGATCAGCTCCAAGTATTTTTACTAAAATGTTAACTCTTCAATTATGAGAGAATTCGTATCGATGAATTCTGTCATATTCAATCTTCTATTGCACACACACTATCAGTCTAAAACTGCTAAAAATCCACTTGTTCCATGTATCCCTGGTTCTGGTTGACATATTAGCAACGTCTGAATCTGAGATGCTGTATTGGATCTTTTTTCCCCCAGGAGCAGGGCTCGTACTTTGTCACTCAGGACGTACTAAGAACTGACCCTGGTTATTGACTTGGAGGCAACAAGAGACAGAAGACCGCTGCAAGGCATCTGCTTCAATAAGGCCTTCACTTGGTCTCCAGGCCAGGGGTAGCTAATCTCCTCTGGCAAAGAGGGACTCAGGGACTCTGAAGACAAAAAGGTCTTGTACTTAAGCACCCATTCCTCCCCAGGCAAGTCTAAGGGACTGTTTTTTTCCCCCATCAGGGCTCTGATTTTGACATAGGAAATCTACGGGGATTGTACATTTAGTTTTGTCTGCAGCTTTGCTATGTTGTCATCAGAGCCTGACTTTCAGCACATTGTTCCTTGAGGCTGCACGAGGTACCCCTCAAAGCTGCATCTGAGGCCACCTGGCTTCCAGAACATGTCTTAAATTGGCAGTTGACTGCCCGGAAATTGTCACATCTTTCTGTAAGTTCCATCAGAAGCCATGCTACTCCATTATCCTGATGTAGAGCAAGAATTCCTTCATCTTCCAGGGCAGTGCCATGAGCTAGTACCTCCTTCCTGGTAACCCAGCCACCGTGTGCTAGGGATTATTGCCACCTTACTTAATGATTAGTAGTATGGTTACTATTACTTTCATTCAGACAAGCAATCCAAATCCTAAAACCCATCTTGAACATCTGTATTTTTAAAATACTTCTAGTACAACTTGTCTTAGTCCATGAGATTTGGTAGAAAGTAAAGCCTGAGGAGAGGATTCAAGTGCTAAAACATTATTCGGGTGGTACAAGCTCAAAGAAGAGGAAGGAATGGGAAACCAAGTGAGGCCGGGGAAGATGCTGGGCAATGAGATGCCTACTGCTTTGCAGTGATGCATGCAATGACACAGCAGATCACAGCAATGTTCATTCACCACTTGGAAATTCTCAAAGTGTTGCAAGGAGGAATCTTATCTTGCGGAAGAGAAACCAGGAGCAATCTACCTCCTTGGATCCCTCATGTTTCCCACTTCCTGTTAATTGCTTCCCTTTCGGGAGAGGTAATGCCCCCAGACCCTTCAACAGGCACAAAGAAACCCAAGTCTTACACCCTGAAGTGTGATGATTCACCGCACTTCAAGAGTCTGGTGTAGGTGAGATAACAACCAAGAAAGAAAGAAGGCATTTGTGGGAATCTGAGAAGGTTGATGAAGGTTTTGTCCCCAAAGAGTCCACAGTTACCTCTCATTCACCAACCCACCCATGCCCTCCCATCATCAACAGACCTCACCACACATATGGGACCTCCACTTTGTGCATGAGAAAAACAGATGCAGAAGAGAGACAGTTCATGCCATGGGGCTTTAGAATCTGGTTGAAGGGAAGAAAAGAATTAAGAAGGCCTGCAGTTTTAGATGATACATAAAACAGTATAGATACAGACTGAAGGGGTAGAGACAAGTGAGGAGTTTATTAGGGAAAGCTTTATGAACGAAGATTTGATGGGTTTTGGTCTACACTATTTTTTTATGCAAAACTTACAAATATGCCCTCCTGCCTCTTGTATGTCTTGGTCCCTTCTCATCTATGTGTGTGACACAATTCTCTCTCATATTGTATCAACGTGACCAACCACAGTTCAGCCAGTTAATTCAGCAGAGTCCAGGCATCCCAGCATGGTTACACATCTTAAGCGTTGATATAGCTGGAGAAGTCTAACTCATTTTTTTGATAGCTACGTTATTTAGGTTATCACTGACTGTTCTAAGTCTTAAAGATAGTCAAAGGTACCAATGAATGCAGAGATTTATAGAGAAATTTTTAATGAGAATAAGAACCGCAAGAGAAAAAGTTAATGGACAGAATTGATCATGCCAGGGAAAACATTATCTTCACAATTTATGTAACTGTGAAATACTTCATTGGCATTCAAATCACACTTTTAATTCATTACCACTGAACACAATTTATATAAACTGAAGTTATATTAAAATATTATGCTATTAATAGACAAATTGGTTCCCAAATGTACTAAGTGCATAAAGACGATTACTTTCCTAAAGCAGAGGCATAACAGATGATGCAAAGATTCTTTATTACATTGCTTCTTGTACATTTTTCTCAACAAAATGGGCTTTGCTAATGTTTTGAATGTACAATATTTGAAACCTACAACATGTCATACCCAGATGAAGATCACACACTAATGGAAGATATTTACTATGACTACAGTGTAACAATTTGAAATCGTTTCGAATAGCAAATATTTTGTGCCTCCATTTTGTATGACTACTCTACACTCACGCGTGCACACACACACCACCCCCTATACATCTGTATGTCATAAATCCTGAATCGTGGCTGTGTTTAATAATGCCAATCTGATTGTGGGATACATTTTTTGGATCAGTTAATTCCTTTTCTTTTTGTAAAGACAATTAATATAAATATAAACAATCACATTTCAATTTAACACTATATGAGTTAAATAATGTGGCCCCCAAAGATTACAGTTGTGTGTGTTCTACATAGTGACTACATGCCAGTTAGGCTAAAACAGGTAATATACATGATACCTTGTATTGCTTAAGATTCCACTCTGATAGTTAAGCTCTCTTTTTCCAATTCAAACAGTTGTTGGTCTGACTTTTGCCACTTTGTGCCAAAAAGATTTAAGGACTATTTTGGGACAATCTGGTTAATAGAAATATGTAAGTCCTCTCTAATATGTATCATTTTAAGCCTTATTTATACTTAAGTGTAAATCTTTATTGGTTTGTAACTACAGGATATTTATTTCTATCTCTAACCATTTTCTGTTCTCTGCAGTGAAATTTTTGAACCTTGATAAGTAACCTTCCCACATTGTTTTGATCACTTTAATTTCTACACTTTAAACATGATTTTTGTTGTTGAAAACAACTGAATCACTGACAAAGCCTTCCAGCAAATTCATCTAGAGTGGAGGCTCTTGCCCATGCTGGGTCAGCAGACCCCTTAGGCAGATTAGTAAAGTTTGTGGATTCCAACACTGAAAAATGTTGATAAACAGTTAACAAAATATTATATAAAAATGTATGTTTATTACATTAAATAACAAGCTTTCAGGGCAGGCTAATAAGTACTGTAAATTTTAGATAGGAATATAAACTATATTTTGAGATATCTATAATGTCACATGAAAATAATCTGGTCTCTGTTGGTGCTAATCACAGGGACTGTTAATACTACTTTGGTTAGTGGTCAACAATCAGAATTAACAGAAAAGCTGCATGATTTCAATTAACTCAGCTATAATCCAGTTTGCCTCCATCAGATTCACTAATATATCATGAGAATTTAGTAAGATGTCTCCTGAAATTATGCCTTTCAGTGGAGACTTGATTTCTCATATTACACAGGGAATTCTGGAGAACAGAAGACATTCGATGTATTTTTTCATGCCTGTGTTCTGTGGAGGAATTGTTACCTTTCAAACAACTCCAACTTGCAAGTCGTAAAGTCTTTAGGAAGAATATGTGTGATAAGATTACTTCTGCTTTATGCAAATTGTAGCAACATGGTACTTAGAAAACAGGATAAACACTGTTCACTTACATAAATACACATAAAAACACTTACATAAATACAAGGCTTCTATGACAAAATAAATGTATCCTTCGGTATTAACATAACATAGGTGTAACCACAAAATTATAGGTGCATCTAATATTATTGTGTAATTTTAATAAATACAAGTCAAACTGGCAGGGCTATTTGTCTTTTAAAATAAACATTAACTTTACAGTCTCCATTTCCAAGTTTTCCCAGTTGCTAGCCCCTAAGTGCTTACATCATAAAAATAATTTGATTTATATAAAAAAATAACCATCCAACCAGCTAGTATATCAGTGTTACCCAGCCTGTGAATCACTGAGACATATTTCATTTGAACATACATCCATCAAATTAGCTCCATACGTCAATGCAAGAAGCATTAACTTTCACACGGAGAGAGGATTCTATAGAACCATCACTGACAAGGTAGTTTCACAGCTCTTATTTTTATGTGAAGCTGAAAAGCTAACTTAAATGAATACGAGAGAAGCTTAGTTTTATTGAATACGTGTGATATAGTACATACGGCTTTAGCCTAACTTCCAGAATGGGTAAAAACAAAAAAAGGGCACTAGTTATATTATCCCCACTACTCAGAATAATTTTAATTGCATGAAATATGTAGTTTTGAATTAAGCAAACTTTCCTAAGAAGCATATTCAACCTTAACGTGCATGTGCAGTCATGCATGAGCATGTATGAACGCATGTACAGACATGTTCACAGGTGAGTGCCTGCTGGGAGTACATGGAAGTGCAGGGGTCTGTGTCTAAGAGTGAATACACGTGTGACAGTGGGTGTGTGTAGGTATCTAACGGAGGGGATGTGTGATGGAGAGACTTGCAGGAGATACACGAGAGGGAGAGAGGCATGAGGCAGGGCTATTCATGACGGAGACTTCTGAGTCTCCGGGATGCGGGAGGGAACCGCGGACTTATGAGGGGGGCATGTGAGAGAGGATTTGAGAACTTCTGAGGGCCACAAGTAACAAATACCTACATGGGGGTTGAGGGATGTGGGGCATGGGGAGAAGGGGGGCAAAAGGTGTGTGTGTGGGGAGGTGTCTATGGGGGGAGAAGGTGTGTGTGGGGGTGAAGCTGTCTATGGGGGGAGGTGTGTGTGTGGGGTAGAAGGTGTCTGTGGGGGGAGAAGGTGTCTATGGGGGGAGAAGGTGTGTGTGTGGGGGGAAGGTGTGTGTGTGTGGGGGAGGTGTCTATGGGGGGAGAAGGTGTGTGGGGGGGAGAGAAGGTGTGTGTGGGGGAGGTGTGTGTGGGGGGGAGAAGGTGTGTGTGTGGGGGAGAAGGTGTGTGTGGGGGGGAGAAGGTGTGTGTGGGGGAGGTGTGTGTGGGGGAGGTGTGTGTGGGGGGGAGAAGGTGTGTGTGTGGGGGAGAAGGTGTGTGTGTGGGGGAGAAGGTGTGTGTGGGGGAGGTGTGTGTGGGGGAGGTGTGTGTGGGGGAGGTGTGTGTGGGGGGGAGAAGGTGTGTGTGTGGGGGAGAAGGTGTGTGTGTGGGGGAGAAGGTGTGTGTGTGGGGGAGGTGTGTGTGGGGGGAGAAGGTGTTGGGGGAGGGTTGAAGGGAGGTTTGGGAAGGAAGTTGTGGCGGTGCAGAAGGTTTCAGGGAGAAGGTAGGGGAAAGTGTGAGTGCATGTGTTGTGCTGTGCTTTCCTGGGTGTGTGTTGTACACCTGGGCCTGCCTTAGCAGTGATTATTTAATTCTAGTGGAGAGAAATTCCCAGCTTAATTGCCAAGGAAGTTGATGGGAGCGATTGGGAGGTAGGGCAAGTATCAAAGAGAGTGTCAACAGCTTGTGAACTTCATCTGAGCCTGGCTCTCCATCACTCCTCAGCTTGTGAACTTCATCTGAGCCTGGCTCTCCATCACTCCTCACCTTGCATTTACATGCTTCATCTAGCACCAGCACTAATAAACTGTCCTCTGTTTAAAATCATAAAATATTAAGGATTCAAGGTCATTTACTTCAAATCCTCAGTTTGGCAGTGATGTTAACGAAGTTCAGAGAAGTTTTAGTTTATGACTCAAACTTTTCCTTTTCCTTTCAGACTTAGTCGATACTTGTATTCTGTGTGATCTTGGTCAGGTACCACTGACCACTGACGACTATGCATTTGTGGGAAGAAAAACAGCTGTATCCCAGAGATAACCTGCCATAAGAGCTGAATAAACTTCAGCTCTGAGAGGGTCACACAGACAGAAGACATAGCCATGGGCTGCAGGTAATAGCGCTCTGTGGGTTTTTCAAGAGAATTAAATCAAGCGTATCAGCTCTTTTGACTCTAATCCCTTAGCTTTTTTCAACTGACTTCCCTATATTTTGAACTCTTTTTTTTCTTTTTTTTTTTTTGCGGCACGCAGGCCTCTCTCTGTTGTGGCCTCTCCCGTTGCGGAGCACAGGCTCCGGACGCGCAGGCTCAGCGGCCATGGCTCATGGGCCCAGCCGCTCCACGGCATGTGGGATCTTCCCGGACCGGGGCACGAACCCACGTCCCCTGCATCGGCAGGCGGACTCTCAACCACTGCACCACCAGGGAAGCCCTATTTTGAACTCTTGAATCTTTACTCTTCACCCTAAATTGTCAATCTTGATAATATTTGACTTGTGGACTCTAGGTAGTAAACCAAACCTTAATTAATCTCAATACAATTGCCCTAAATGCAATTTTAGAAATATTTTTCCATTTTTTGAGTATTTTATGTTTATAAACATATTTATTTACAAGCAACTCATTTTTATTAAGCAATTTGGTGGCTTAACCTATGTCCTTAAAAGGAACAAAAGAAAGCACCCCAAACTCAAACCTCATTTCTTCTTTTATTGACTCTCCTTCCTAGGTGATCTTATCCAGGATCATGGCTTCAACTATCACCTCCTGATTCACGAGTCCAAATATTATATCCAGGTTCATGTATCCTCAAACTCAGTCTCTGATATCTCCTACTGAATGTCCAAATGTTATCTCAAACTCGGGCTTACATGTTCAAAGGGAACAAAAGAAACTTGAACAAATAATCATCTGCCTCTCACCCTTCCACTGTCACTCGAGCAACTTTTATCCTTCTGGAAATACATGCATGCAATACACACACACACACACACACACACACACACACACACACACACACACACACACACACACACACACACACTGTGGTAGGCAGCCTCTATGATGGTCCCAAATGATGCCATCTTCTGACACCCAAAGCCTTTTTTAATTCCCACCACTTGACACTCCTGTTTCTAATAAATGGAACACATCAACTTTAAAGATGCTAACCTGGGTTTTGCTAGCAGACTCTCCCTCTTGCTGGATTTGATGACGCAGAAGGAGAGAAAAGCCATGTGACCAGTAGCTGAGGGCAGTCTGCAGCCAATAGCCAGTGAGGAGCTGAGGCACTCAGCGACCCTTGAGGAGGTGAATCCTGACAACAGGCTTGTAAATGAGCTTGGAAGGAGATCCCTCCCCTGTGAAGCCTTCAGTGGAGACCCCAGCCCTATTTGGCATCTTGACTGCAGGCTTGTGAGAGACCCTGAAGCAGAGAATCTGTATCCGTATTCCTGACTCACAGAAACAAGCTAGCAGCTTAAAACAACAAGCAAATGTTAACTTTGAGGGTGATTTACTACGTAGCAGTAGATAAAAAAGGACACATGTACATGAGTTAGCATAAATTTGAATATATTTTATGTACTGTTCTGTACTTTCATTTATGTAACATATTTATTGAGGATTAAGTGACAGAAGTGAGAAAAATTACATGAGTTCCAAATAAGTATGCTAGCCACGGTAGCCAGCTATGAACAGTTAGCCTCAGTTCTGTTACCACCTCCACTGTCCCCATGACACCTGCTGTACCAATGGTTCCCACAGTTGTCACCATTACTATTGGGTTAGCCAAAAAGCTTATTCGGTTCTTCCGTAACATCTTCCATACAATGGCTGTGCCTACAACCAGAACTTGGTTAGACTCATTCCTGCCTCAGGGCCTTGGCATCTGCTCTATTGCCTGGAATTATCTTATTAGCCCTGGAATTATCTACATGGCACGTTGTCTCATTTTACTCAGATTTCAGTCCAAATATCAACTCTTCAGGGAAGCCTTCTGTCCACCCTATCTACAACAGCACTGTCACTCTAATATCTGTGCCCTGTTTTTTTTTTAAATTTCATACTGTATGTCATTCATTAGTGAGAAAGTTAAAAGCAGACTTCCAGGAGCTGGTCTGACTTCACAGCTGGGCCTGGATGTTCCCCTGCCCAACATCAACTATCTCACAGGACATCAACCTCACACAAGGCCACCTCGTGACTGTGACAAAATGTGACCACACCCCCAATACTATTTTGTAATAGTGCCTAAGCACCGGCAGAAAACACTGTGAACCAAAAAAAATCCCGAACGTCCCTCTCTCCCAGCTGAAATGAATGATCCCTGCTGCTTTACCGATCCCAGCACTGGCCCCTCTCTGTTCTTCACTCCCTGGCAAGATTAAGATTCACAACCATAGAATTCCCTGCATTTCTTGACAGCATCCAGGCCAGAGCAAAGCCCCGCTTTCTGGAAACTTCCCCCAAATTATCTAACACCAACTCAAATTCTACAGTCCTTTCTAACTTCTTGTTCCTGAGACACCCTGTTCCCTTATAGAGTGTGTTGTCCTTTGTTGCAACGAGTGATAAATGCAGCTTTACTTAACTAACGGTCTGCTGGTGGTGGTATGTGGTTAGAGGACATTGACATTAGGTAAGGTAGCTATTACGCTTAGTTATTATTGGTTAATTGTAAGCTCTGAAAAGGGGGGAACTTTTTGCTCTTTGTTTTCACTAACACTGTCTCCACTACCTAAAACAGAGCCTGGCGTGGGCTCAGTGATCAATATCTTTTTGCTCAGCCACTGAAAGAAGTACTCCTCCCCCTAAAACGTGGGTTGTGAAAGAATCAGGAACGAACAGAGTTTGGAGGACCCCTTATCTCTTTTGGATAAGGTCCCTTCCCAAATGACTTTGTATTATATAACTCAGAAACTGAGAAACTAGTGTAGATTTTCTTCTTAGGTATAAATCTATTGTAGGGACACAGAAATTTATCTCTTTTTTCTCTTTAATAGACAGTAGAAACAAAAATATCAATACAAAGCAACAGTTTTTGGAAACAAATAATTAGACCTGAGGGCAAAAGAGGTACAATTTGCTTCCCAGATAAAACAAATAAAGTTATGGATTCCACCACGGATCATGACCTCCCTTCAAACGTGAACAACAAGACTGTAATTATTCTGGGGCCACAATTTTCAAACAGTTTCTACTAACAATACTGGCAACCGTGGTAATAGATGGCTTCATGACTCTCAAGGGTTTGGAAGCATCAATAATTCTTTTTCCTTAGTCTACTCTATTTCTGATGAAGTCCTATACTTTCCTTCTCAAAATCTTAATTTAGACATCAACCCTACTGTCTTCATTAACATCTTCACTATTGCAAGGCACTTATTTACATCTTATCGATATAATTACAGCTGATGTTCTCTTCAGCTTATCTCTTTATTTTTTAAGTTGCTGAAACATTCTATAGGAAATTGAAGTAGCTTTTGATAAATCACATTACTTTCTTCAACATCAGTTAGATTAGCAAAGAAGAGATTTCATTGAAGAGAAATGACACCTACAGCTGAGTATTAGTGCCATGAGCAAGGACCCAGGTTAAGTGACGTTCTATCTTCTGGCACTGTCCACTTCCCCAGGATCACACTGCCATTACTACAGCACACTGTCCTTTATCCTTGTACATGGCACAGCGAGCGTCGGAAAATAGCGGTACGAATAACTGTAGCCATCCAGGACATGTACAAGATGTTCGAATTTTTTCTTGGCATTGAAACCCAACGTGCTGACCGAAAGACTTGAAAAGCTACTGTACACCATTTCTTAGAAGCTCATTTATTTTCCATTTCATTTGTGGTTGTAAGTGTACTATTGGCATTCATGGTGATAAAAAAAAAAAAAACCACAACAATAACAAGCATGCTTACTTTCTTCTGTTTTTGCACTTTAAGTCTAAAGGCAGATTTTTATGCACCCCCATCAGAAACATTTATCCCCTGCACTGGGGATGCAAGTTCTTGGTTATTATATGCAGTTTCATCTCCCTTGTTTCCACCACGGTAACGGCTAGCACACTGAAATCCTAGTTACATAGTGCATTGCAGTAACTAGGAGATGCTGGGCTGGAGAGTTTTTAGCGCTACCATTGTTGTCTCGGATTACACCATGAATGCCAGACCATCTGTCAGGGACGTGCTGCCAAGACTGGGTATTTATCTGGCTTCTCTGTCAATTTAAGAGGACTTAGCAAGTTGGCCGCCTGCCAGCAGCCACAGAACCAACCTTTGGAGAGATGGCTGCTGAGGAAATGACTGAAATTGTACAATTTTCATCTCCCTTTTCATTTCTCTTATTTTTCCACGTCTGCACGTAAGGAAAGGGGAACTGACTCAACAACCCACGCCCTCCCCCCTACCGGCCCGTCTCTTCCACTCCTGATTCTCTTTCTTTCCATCACTTTCTTCCTGTCCAAATCCCATCCATCCTTCGGGGCCAGCTGAAATTAAAACCACCAGTGGAATAAAAAATATCTCCTCTACCTTCTGTGTTCTTCTTGGCCTTTGGCCCAACACATTTATCAAGCATCTATCACGTGTCATGTTATTGACAGAGACCTAATAGATTGTGCACAGCAGCATATCAGCAGTGCAAAAGCCTCTGTAACTCACTAATCTTCTAGCAAGTGTCTAGTCCATGATACCCACTAAGTCGTTACTGTAAACAATTGCAATGAAGAGACAAATCTCTAAATTTAGGATTAGTAGAAATGCCTGTGAGAAGCCCTTGTTGAGATTTTCCGAGCGGGCCACCCTTGCAGATATAAAGACAAGTCAGATGCAGGAGATTAAAGTCCAGCATGAGAGTCACGCAATCCTACCTCAGTGTAGTAGGTTTATTTCCAATGAGCAATAGGGGAAGGTGAGGAAAAACTTCCAAATGAATGATTTGAACTAAGGTGCATAGATGAATTGCTTGTTTTTTTCTCACGAAACAGATAGAAGAAAAAGAAGTTACCTTTAACTAAAAGCCTCGCAAAATGGTCCTATTTTGATTTACTCTAGTGGCAGAAAATGAGTTACAGTGTTTCCTGTGGATGTTCCTGCTGCCTTTGGTTGAAAAATATAGCTGTAATTTTGGCACAATGTTTTTGGCAAAAAGAGAAAGTTTCAAAAGAAAATGGAAGACAAGAGACATTAGATTTGTTTTTATTATCTTAGGAGAACGGCTTTCCAAATGTCCCCTAAGCATAGTTATTTCACCTGAAAACTTGGAGCCTCTCTCTGGGGTTAGGTAAATGACTGCAGAGGAATAGGAGGGGAGGCCAGTCAATCAAGAGAGGTCAAGGGTTGTCGGAAATTGTAATGGCCACGGCGGGATCCAACTGGCTGGCAGGCTGGGTGCTCAGACAAAGCCCATGTTGTCAGCTTTGCTTGTGGTTCCAGAGATTCTGCAGAGGACAGTCACTGTGGCCAGTAACAACAGTGAGGTCGTGCGTGCGTATGCGCGTATGAGTGTCCCTAAGAACACGGGCTGCCATACTTGACTGCACGTTGGAATCTCGCAAGGAGTTTTTAAAAATACCAGTTCATGGGTCTCACCCCAGGGATTCTGATTTGATCGGTCTAGAGTGCAGCCTAAGCTTTTGGATTTTTAAAAAGATCCACAAAGTTTTAGAAACACTGCCATAAAGATAAAATGACTTGACATAGTATTTGAGACAGCCACAGTGATTGTGAAAATAGATCAGAATAGAGCACAAATTGGGAATCCCAGCATATCAAATGTGTGTGGAAAATTGAGGTGCAAGAATACACAGTTGGACACAACATTGTAAAACAATTATATCCCAATTAAAAAGAAAAAAGAATATACAGTTGGCAAATAAGTCTCCCTATGGAATTTGTAGAGGACTTTTAAAAGAGGGGGATATGACATTTGTCTTTGTCTGGCTTACTTAGTATGATGATCTCTAGGTCCATCCATGTCGCTGCAAATGACATTATTTCATTCTTTTTTATGACTGAGTAATATCCCATTGCATGTACATATATATATTACATATATACACAAAGACAAATATATGATCACTTACATGTGGAATCTAAAAAATGATACAAATGAACTTATTTATGAAACAGAAATAGACTCACAGACATAGAAAACTTATGGTTACCAAAGGGGAAGAGGGGTGGATAAATTGGGAATTTGGGATTAACAGATACACACTACTATACATACAATAGATAAGTAACAAGGACCTAACGTATAGCACAGGGAACTATAGTCAATATCTTGTAATAACCTATAATAGAAAAGAACCTGAAGAAGAATATATATATATATATATGGATTGCTTTGCTGTATACCTGAATTATTGTAAATCAACTATACTTCACTTTTCTAAAAAAGCAAAATAAATAAATAAATAATGATAAAAATAAAATAATTAAGCGGAGGATAAAATACCTAAAGGAGTCATGGTCAATCATGGAGAAAATACAGAAGGTGTACAAGACCCTGTGGCCAGGAGTTAAGAACCAGAATGAGACTGGTCAAAGGTTCCAGTGAGGAAAGGTCAAAGGTTGAAGAAAGGACAGCTGTGAAGGGCCCTGGGAGAAGTGCACCAGTTCCTCACTGGTAGCAGCAATGGGGTCGCTACTTTATGAGACTTCAGGAGTATAAACGTATCACACAGGTCTCTCGGCAAATATACCCAACCATCACCTACCACCGACGTCACTGAGTATTTCTTAGCGAATTACCTGTTAGCTTGTAAAATCCTAAGCTAAATAATTCTTTGAGAAATGTTAAGCCAGATATACCTGAATCTTATACATGGCCAACCTCTGGAAGGTCACGGGAAAAAAACATCCATTCGAGGACTGTTACGCTGGTCATATCCAGATGGAAAAATACTGCACAGATGTCAGGAAGTCCTGCCACAGCTTTAGACCACAAGGACAAAGGGCACTTCATGCGAAGACACTGTTTTATCTTTTTCACTCTAGATACATTTGTAAAAATCTGCACTTTTACCTATGAATTTGAGGTTTCACAAGAGAATGAACATTTGTAAAGATGTCCAGCAATGACCAACACGAACTAAGACTCCAACTGGGGGCGGCTGAAGCTTTATAGAGGCTTGGGTTTAGTTTTGGCAGGAAAAAAAAAATTAAACATTTTTTTTCAAAAAAAAAAAGTGTTTAAATGTCATAAAACGTCAAGACTTTTGCACCCGTTTGAACCATAACATGCAATTTGCCGAGGAGACTCGCTGTGTTGTCTTCCAAGCAGAGAAAATATACGGCAAGAGCAAACACATAAGGCTACAGCAGAAACTTCCCGTCGCGTGAAACGATGCACATCCCTCCCAAATTCATTCCACCCAGGAATTTCCAAGATCTAAAATCCCAAGGAGTTTTCCTCCAAATATTTTAACAGGTTTAGTTTAAATTTTCTTTCCCCCCATCGGCTGGATTTCAAGACCTAGATGGCAAGCAGGACCCTGCTCTCCCTCACACCAAGCCTCGCGGGAGAAGGGATAGGGAGTCTCACAAAGGATTTACTTCAATAAAATGCTCTATTTGTGCAGTGTTGACAGGATTCTGATATTTCTTTGTGTTCCCTCCCAACTGGTTGTTCAAAAAACAGTCGGACCGGCTGAATCAAAAAGGGCTTTAACAAGATTCCTGGTGTTCTGTGCCCAGGTTCAAATGGACAATCACGGCTCTAGATGATAACTTCCCCTTCAGTTTTTTCTGAGCACTTACCATTTGCTGATTTCATATATGTAAAGTTCGTGTTCATTTTTTTAAGTCTTCACTTCACCAACACTGATTTTTGGGGAAAAAAATCACACTAGGCAAAGCAAACAAACTAATAAATGATTTCCAGCTGTTCTTTTTCTGTTTTATCTGCTGGTTATCTCATACAGCTCTCCCACACCCCTACATTCCCTCATATTCCCCTACCGTCTAATTATCATTCTCATGAAAACATTTTCTCCCTTATCACATCGCCATTCTCACGACTCTCAATACCCAGTTTTACATTTAAAACATACTAGGGCTGCCCGGGTGGCACAGTGGTTAAGAACCCACCTGCCAAAGCAGGGGACACAGGTTTGATCCCTGGTCTGGGAAGATCCCACGTGCCACGGATCAACTAAGCCCGTGCACCACAACTACTGAGCCTGTGCTCTGGAGCCCGTGAGCCACAACTACTGAAGCCGGGGCACCTAGAGCCCGTGCTCTGCAACAAGAGAAGCCACTGCAATGAGAAGCCTGCACACCGGAACGAAGAGCAGCCCCCACTCACTGCAACTAGAGAAAGCCGAGCGCAGCAACCAAGACCCAACACAGCCAAAAATAAATAAATAAACAAATTTACTAAAAAAAAACATGCTTATTGGATTCTTTCATCATGATTGACCTACAGCAATTAAAAACCAATTGATCTAAAATTATCTTCTGCATTGAAGACGCTTTAGAATACAAAGAATCATTACAACAAAAGAGCTTCTCATGTGATTCTAATGACTAGAACACTTTGATAAATTCTGAGTATATTAAATATTTTTTCCCTCCTTTTGAAATAGGCATCCAACTTTTTGAAATAAGTTACCATTAGCCTCAATGTGTATTTATGTTACATCTCAACAGCTTTGCAACACATTTTAAAATTCTCAATTTGGGGGAGGTGTTTTTTTCTTGGCGGGTTGCAGGGGGAACCATGTTTTGGCAGGCTAACAAGTACATAGCTTTACCACTGAATTAAAAGCCAGAGGCCCTGTAAATTCTAATTTACGTTACTGAGAATTCCAATTTTCCAAATAACTTTGGAAAACATATTTGGATACTGGACTTTCGCTTCTTTTTTAAAATGATTTTTTAAAAACCTTATTCATTGTGCAAATACATCATGGTAAATAATTTAACTGCTTAATTATAAAAAAATAAATATTTTGCTACTACACCACTATGAGAGCACATTTGCCTCCCCAGGTGAAAATCTTTATTTGCATTCACATTATTACTACTTGTATTTAATTCCCAGAGACTAAGACATTCTACAGCTCAGAGGATACTCAACTGGATATCAGCCTAGTCAGCACATTACGCATTTGCTCATGAACTTCAAGAGTCACATTATACTTGAAATGAAAGCAGAATATTACGTTACCCCTCTTATTCAACTTCAGAAACAAAGAGACAGGAGAGGGAAAATGGTGTATCAAAAAAAAAATCACTTATATCATAGACAAACATGGACCCATGGTTTCTGCCCACATCACAAGCCAAAAATGAGTAAGTCCAGTCGCTTGTATTTAGAAGAATTAATTTGAAAATTACCATTGATTAAAAACAAATTAATGTTCACGTTTTAGCTTTTTCTTTGGCGATATGGTGCAGGGTGGGTCCTTGTTTTGCAAACACACATTTAAAGTGTATACCTTTTCCTAAAATCAATACCGAAATGACTTACTTGTCAATAACTGCAACACGGAATCAGATGAGGTCATATGCAGAGGCGGTGTGGTCTCTGGCTGGATAAGAACTCGGGCACTCAACACGCGTCCCCACGGAGATTCGGCTTCACCAACTTCTGGAAGTCGCCAGCTCACCGGGTCTGCTCCCACCTCGGGCTGCGGCTTCTTACGCACAAGCCCAAATCCTTTCCCCGCAGCCCTCCCAAACTGCGTCCTCCGAATAACAAGCAAAGCCTAAGAACAGCTCTCCAGCCATCGCCATCGAGTCTAACGCAGTCTCCTACCAACTCCGAGATGTTGATTTAAAGTGGAAATTCCTGTTGCTCGCACTTACCAGAATCACGTGACTGGGTCTGGGAAACCACAGCTGAGATGAATTTTATTTCACCCAATGTTGAGAACTACTCCGTCTACTACATAGAGAATGTTGATTGAAGTCACAGGCACCCCCAGTGTCCCTATCCCGTTTTGCCAAGCGGTTTGGAGACTGCTTTGGAAAAGATTCTTGGAATTTATGCTTTGACTGTAGTAAAACAATTAATGTTCTCCTATCTGCATTAAATATTGCGTGAAGATTATGGCCTATGTATTACTGATGAGTCAGTCAGTTGTCTGGATTCAGGTGAAATGCATAATAATTAACACTTATATAGCACTTAGTATATGCCAAGCTTATGTATCCTGAGTGCATTTATACAGGTAATGTTGAAAGTTACTTGCAGTGTTAGGATTTATAAGACATCTTCCAGGAGGCTGTGATGAGAAGGCTTTGGAGTATATGTTGTCAGATAAAGTTAATATGGAAGAGGGAGGCACTTTGAGAACTTAGTAGGCCAAATGAGTCTGCAAAGTTTTTACAATGTATCCTTTAACCATGTCGCTTGGAAAGTAATCTAGCTGCCTTTATGAATTTCCAACAAAGTCGATTTTTAAAGTGTCTTTTATAATTCAGGCAAGTGACTGAAGAAGAAAACATACACAGAGTCAAAAAACCCAGAAGCAGATACACACAAGTGCCTAAATGACACAGGCATATATATACATGTATACAAACCTATATATATAATATATACTATATACAAACCTATATATATACTATATACTATATACATGTATACAAACCTATATATATACTGTATATACAAATATATATACTATATATACAAATGATAGGCATTTTATCTATCTATAAAACACCAAATATATATATGGTGTTTTAAATAAATGTTTCCTAGAGGAAAATTTTTGGTCTCTTAAATCACGTTCACAAAATACACCGTGCCCTCTGTGACACTGAGAAGGCAAGTGCTCTGTGGGTGTGTGCAGTTGCAGCCAGGGAAAGCCTGGGAGGCGTGGCTGCAGAGCTCTCTGTGGGGGAAACACTCTCACAGGCCGTGACCAGCCTGCGTGAGGGTGAAGTAAAAGGCTCTGTGTCAAAACAGACGTTCTTAAAAGCAGGTTCCGAACCTTCACAGCTCTAGCGTCTGCAGAATAAAGTCATGATTATATTTTTGCATCAGTGAGACGCAAAACCAATGAGCACTAACAAAAGGATAAAGAGCCAGAGGACGTAGTGACAAACATCCCCTCCTCGTCCAAATCCTAGTCGGGCTCCTCTGACCAGGGCCCTCTTCTCGACTAGGCCGCATCCCTGTGCTAGAAAGACCTGAACCGGCACTAACAAAGTTTCTAACAACCCTAGGATGGCCCTAGCTTCCCTTAAACGGCCTGCCTGGAAAAACTCAAGGCTGCAGAAACAGCGTACTGTTTGTTGCAGCCAACACCTGAGGAAAGTAGGGGAGAAGCCTAGCTTCCGTAATTGCCGGCAAGCAGACACAGCTGGCCTAATTGTGCCTACTCTGACTAACCCTTGGTCATTTTCCCTTCCCTGACTCTACGGAGCCCCTGCCCACCTCCTCCGGACTGCCCCCCTCCCCCCTTTAAAATTCCATCACCTCCATACAAATCCGAGTTGAGTTCAGCTGATGCTGGACTCTTTTCCCTATTTCAATATTTATTACTAACTAAAATCTGTCCTTACTATCCCAACGAGTAACTGACTTTACCTCTGACAACAGCAATATGGACTATTTAAAACAGCCAAGTCAAAGGAGAGATCAGAGGCTTCCTCTTTAGAGAAGAGGGGAAGGGAAATCAGACTTAAATTGAACGGAGCTGTGCTTAAAACGGAGGCGTAAAGAAAACGATGTTTCATGTGGAAAATGATGGTTATTTATTTTTGCTCCATTAGGCATTTTCTGCTAGAAATATACAGAAGTTAAGTATTTGTGATTAGTTAAGTATCAGGGTCAATACTTTCATTTCTTTGATTTTTCTTTCTTGATTTCTGACTGGTTGTTTACTTCTGTATTTGCTTTTTTTAATTGAACTATAGTTGATTTACAACGTTGTGTTAGTTTCAGGTGTACAGCAAAGTGATCCAGCTATACATATACATATATATATTTTCTATTTTCAGATTCTTTTTCCTTATAGGTTATTACAAAATATGGAGTATAGTCCCCTGTGCTATATAGTAGTAGGTCCTTGTTGGTTACTTTATATATAGTAGTGATTTGATCATATGTACCTCTGTGACCATCCATAAGCCTCACCTGGGGGCCATTACCAAGGAGGCCAAATATGTAACAATCTGAACAACAAAGCAAACAGTCACGGGACTGGATTATGACCCAGTGAATAAAACAAATAGGCATGAGTCCATACTAACATCAATGAATAATTAAATAAACACTTAAATGGTGGAGAAGCGTAGCTCCTCCTTACGGAAGAATCCAAGTTAATAAACATGGAAGGAATGAGGGAAATACAAAGCACCATGAGGCAGACATCACAGTAATGACGGCAGGAGGCGAGATGCACTAATGGATGCTGAAATCAGTGGGTGAGAGTTTAAGGAGAAACAGGATATCAGCCCAGGCTAAAGGTAACGTTATAAAGGAGAAAGCTGACAGACACCACACCGACCAAGAATCCAGGGTCCATATCACAAGTAATGGGACATATTGACATCATGTACCCCATGATACTATGAACTGAGCAGGACACAACATCACTTCTGCGGTGTTCTTGCCAAAAAATGCATACACTCAATTTAATCACGAGAAAGCATCAGGAAAACCAAAATTGAGTGATATTCTACAAAATGATCAGTTATTCTAAGAAATCAGAGAGGTCAAGGTCATGAAAGATTAAAGGCAGACCAAGGAACCGTCCCAGACGGAAGGACATTAAAGAGACACAGCAGCTACCTGCAATTGGGAATCCTGGTTTAGATCCTGGAACAAAAATAGGATATTAGGGGGAAAATTGGAGGAATTTGCATAAGAATCTGTAGGTTAATATCCAATGTTAATTTCCTTGTTTTTATCATTGAAGTATGACTGTGTAAGTTGTTAATTATTAGGATGCTGAAGGAAGGGTAAGTGTAGACTCTCTGTCCCAGTTTTACAACTTTCCTGGAATTATAAAATTATTTCAAATAAAAAAGTTTTTAAAAAGACAGAGACCTAGCATTTTCATGTGGACCCATCCTTTCTTGCTATATTTCCAAATTAAACCTAAAGTGCTATCGAGACATTTAATTTCCCTCCTGGTACACATTTCAGTTTACTCTTCTGAAAGTTGCTACTGGTGTATGAATGGGCACATCCTCCCATGCAAAGTGCCAGGTCTGTTGATCAGTGAAAGTCCAGCTTGATTAGTAATAAAATGCATTTGCTATAAATGTAGTTACATTCTTTCAACATTACAATAAGTAAACGAAAATTACTGATGAATGTAGCATGCAAAATGAAATGTTAATTGCCCATAAGTGTTACTGTGGGTAAATTGGTATTGAACAAGGGCACCATTTTCAGCACTAATGTATATAATGTGACTCATTTAAAACACATTTCAGTACCTCAGAAATACAATTTAGCAAATTTAGGGCATTGAGTAATTGGCTTTCATTAAAGTTTTCTTAATTGGATACTTTTGAAATAGGTTTATTAGTGATCACAAAATGAATCTACAAAGCAACCTGTAAAAACGGAGAATTTACCATGTAATGGACACTGTATTCATGGTTATTATTATCAGGAGAAGGGCATGTGATAGATAAGCTACATTTTGCTTCATGTTTGCTTTGAGGTATTTTATTGCTCTAAATAGGTAGTAAATGTCCATTTAAAAAGAAAAACAACAGTCAGCAAGCTGCGTAAAAAATAACTGGAGGACTGTCTACGTTTCTACCAGTTTTAATCAAGTAAGTGAAAGCAATCACCCTCAATCATCCTACACGCCCAAGTCACTGGCAAATGAAGCCATGCTGACGCCTGCGTAAGCACGACAGGGCTGCTGCCATCCAGCCAGCGCACTGAAGCAACTGGAAACATCCAGTCCAATCAAAGAGTACGTGCTTGCGTGCTCTCCTCCGCTCCCACCCCACTCCGCTTGGATTTCAAGTGAAACAATTTTCAAACCAAACAGAACTATATTAGAAAATATAATCCACCCAACGAATTACAATATTGAAAATCCCCATTTTCTTCTAATTCAAACACACCATCTAGTCTATAATGCTCACACCATAACCCTTTTCTTTTAAACTAATCCAAATGCTCCTAACAGTATGCATGTTATTGTATAATTGTGAGCACATAGTTTATGCATCTTACACAAACGCAACAAAAGAAAGTTATAGATCAGACAACTGTGGAGAAACTAGCTTTCAATTTTACAGAGCGGCATCAAAAAGACTGAACAGAGAAAAGTAAATGATGGATTGTGGCAGCGCTCTTTATAAAATATAAAAAAGTGGGCTGGAGGCTAATGTGTTTCATTAAGAGCAAATAAGAGATAGAAGGACTAGACAATGTAAGAACTGCAACTTGTAGAGAACAAAGTTTTCAGCGCACAGATTTGTCTTTTGTTTGCTTGTTTGTAAGACGGCAAAAGATTGATTTTAGTAACGCAATATTAACCAAGATGCTGATTAAAGATGCTTTATTGATGAGTCGAGTGGCATGAGGGCTGGGTTAATCTGTTTTGCTAATATTAGAGGCTGCATTTAAACAGTACTAGTGGTCTTCAGGTTCTGGAGAGAAAGATAATTATTTATCTTTGCAGCAGTCTTGCCTTCTTATGGGGTAGTCACGAGAAATTGACCCTTCAATTATGTCAATTATATGTATACAGAAAGCAGCCAGAGCTCAGTCATTATTCACTTAATCTATATTTATTCAGTTAACTCTATTGGGTGGCTGTTAATCAGGCCCTGGGTTGGTGGTTGGACTGAATGGGAATGAAACACAGAGACACATCTCTTGATCTCATGGTGCTGTGAGTCAGGTGTTTTCAGTAGGAGAATCTGATGTAGCAATGGAGACCACGGAACCTTTGCTGAGAAAACGATGCTCAAAATGATGGAAATGAGTAAACTAATTGATTTGAGGAGAGAAGAATTTACTGCAAAGGAACTGCAAACTCAAAATCTGTGCAATGGGGGCAGGGGATAAATGGAAGATAAATGGAACTGAACTAAAAAATTCTTAGTGTGGGGTATCTGTGTCTGATCTGAGGCTGGGGCTAGATCATGATCATGTTCAGGACAACCACATAATTTATCATTAGAAATGTAACATTCTTGATAGTGAAATAAAAATCCATAATTAACCTGGGACACTAAGGGTAACCCATATAGAACATACGATCACCATAACCTTCATCTTCAGAGCAAAGAAAGAGAAACTTCTAAAGACGCACAGTGAACGTGAGATGACATACAGATAGGTTTGCAGAGAAGGGGATGGCCAGGAGGTTCAGGGGTTGTGGCCCTCATATGATAAACTAATTAGGAGGCCACTGCAGTGGACTGATGACAGTAGCTTGAGCAGGGTTTCTGAAGAATGAGACAAGAGGATAGGGTTATGATACAGTTAAAGGACAAATGGACACATCTTGGTGATGAATCAAATAGGGAGTGTGAAGAAAAGGGGGTCCTGGTTTGATTTCAACTTTTGGCAGGTAGGTGGATGGTGCTGCTATTCTGTAAGACTGCAAACACTGGAAGAGGCCAGCAGCAGGGAGATGCAGATTGATGCACAGCTGGGATGAAGTTTAAAGCGTGAAAGAGGAGGCTAATCTGCACGTTAACCCAGTGGTGACTCCATAGAATGTACCAGAGAGACTATGTCAGAATCCTCCACCTGGTACTCTGCAAGGGTGGATATTCTATACACCAGGAATTCACTGTCAAACACTTTAATTGTCCTGGCAATGACTTGCAAGCTAGACCCTATTCTGTGTCTGCAGTAAAGGTTTCTACCAAATAATATGAATACCTTTCATCCTGGGGCAGAACGAAATCCAGTGTCAGCAAGGAACTGCACTTCCCTTTGGGCTGTGGTCTTTATGTTTTGGGAGTGGGAAGGCAATTGTACCATGTTGGGTGGGAGGGCAGCAGTACAGAAGAGCAACTCATTGAAAGGGCAGGATTGGTGGACTCTAGGAACTGTAATAATCGATACTTGATTGAATTCAGTTTTTCTGCTTTGGGAATATTTTATATTATTTCCAAGATGTCCATAATATTTTTTCTTAAATGTTACTTTCCTCTCTTCTCTGTATTTAGCGAATTAAGCGAAAAGCTTGGACTACATTCAGAAGTTGGTTGTAAAAAAACAGAGAGAATCTACTTAGCTTAAACTAGACTCTGGTTTGTTCACTAGAGTAATGGTCTCATGTGGGCAGCTGGCTGAGTAACATATAAGGACCAAGATAGGTTTGTAGAATATGACACCATTCCTTCAGGGACTCCAGAAGACCGTGGGGGGAGGAGGTACACACTTAAAAGATTCAACTTCCTACAGTCCTGAGATAAGAGCTCAAACTATTTTTCCTTGGGTATTAAAGGAAAGGATGATACATGAATGCCACAGGAACTAGGTGGAGATCTAGCTTTGTTTCCCTGAACTGTCTGGAAGCCAGTGGGAGGTTCTAAACCTCTTCCCATACCTACTCCTTCAGTGCAAAAGCAGTCACATGGCAAAAAAATAGTTACATGTGTGTAACTATAATTTTTTTAGCAATTTAGTAGCAATTTTGTTTGTACAATATTATAACTCAGAAAATATTTCCCTTCAAATTAAGGATTATAAGAATAGACTGACTCTATGTTTACATGATGCTTTATAGCTTAAATTCTATAGCTAAGCTTCAATTTCATGACAGAAGCCAACAGAAAAGTAGAAATTGCTCAAAGAACATTTTAGAGGCATTTTATCACCGTATTGATTTCATACATCACGAAATTTCAAACATGATAAGGTCGAAGTGCACTAAATTCCGCTAAGAAAGTCGACAGGAAATATGAGAGATTTTCTTTCTCTTATACAAATTACAGGTTGAAGAAGGATGTGTGGACATGTGACACCATTCAGAAACTATCATCAGTATTGTCACCACTATAGTTCTTAATAGTTGAAATTAGTTTGGTCAGTGTTTGTTTTAGTTTCTGATTTTTTTTTCCTCGGTATGATAAGATGTGGTGTTTTGTTATATTTGGTTCATTTTCCTTCATAGAACTACAATACTTTTCCAGAAAATGTCGTTCTACAATCATTTATTTGGTGCCATAGACTTCTACTAAGCAAAGTTTGTCAGGTATCTTAAGCAAATGAAAAAAAATCACTGCAAAGAGTCTCTTACTCATCCTAGTCATTTGTAACCATCGCCTTTTAATATGTATTTTGGAAGAACAGGTCATTTGACTGCTCAATTAAAAACTTAATTTGTTCCTTAGGGAGGACGGGAGGGAGGCTCAGGAGGGAGGGGATATGGGGATATGTGTATACTTATAGCTGGTTCACTTTGTTGTATAACAGAAACTGACACAACATTGTAGAGCAATTATATGCCAATAAAGACATAAACAAAAAGAATAAAAACATGAAAAAAATTAATTTTTTCCTGTTGAAAATACAGAGAAACACAAATTCATTCACAGAAATGTAATTTATCAGAAAGTTTCTCACACGAACAGCTTGGAAGCAGATATGTTAGTTCAATGGGCACGAAGCCATGTCTAGGATCAGCACATTGAAAAGGAACATTATTTTATTACGAGCAAACACAAATTAGTCTGGCATGACACAAGGAATTATAATAAGAACTGGTCTTGCTAGTTTGTGGCTTGATAAAATAGATATTACTAATTTAATGACTTTTCGAAACATAATGGTTAGAGCTCCTAAGAGGCATGTGAAGACAATGAGTAAGTCAAGTTGTGAGAATTTCCAATCTTTTCTCAGGAGGAGAAGGAGGTTAGAGCCAAGGGAAGGATCCCAGAGTCCACTCCGGCTAGAGTCACTATTTGCATTGCAGCCATACATGCAAAGTGAGACAAATTTATGCAAAGAAATGGACCAGACATTCTATACCTAACACAGGAAATACGGGGACAGACAGTGCTCTGGTCTCCCAAGCATTTTACATAGAGAAGCATAAAGGACACCTGAATATAGGTAGAAACCTAGAAAAGTTCAAACAAAAAGGATCTGGAGTAAAGGATATTTGGCTAGTTGGATGAAGAAAAATACAGTAAATGGGGGTGTGGTAGGCAAAACAGAAACAGACTCACAGATATAGAAAACAAACTAGTGGTTCCCAGTGGCGAGAGGGAAGGGGGTGGGTAGGCTTCAGTGGGTTCTAGAGGCAGCCTTTTCCACACTGGAGAATAGAACTGTGACCATACATTGGGTAACATAAAAGTCCTCTAGTTTTGAATGGGGCTCAGAGCAAGAAACGGTTTTACAGTGGGTCCAGACAGTAGACAAGTGGTCCTGCCTCTTGGACCATATAACTCTGTAGACCCTATGCTCTTCGTGGTATCATTGATGGAAGAAGATGCCATGCAGACTTCACCGGCAGTCACCAATGGGAATAATACACTGCAGAACTTCAAGATTTGGAAGCAATGCCATGTCATCTGCAGCAGAGAAATACCCAACTCTCTAAAAAAATCCCCTGGCATGCCACTGAGCCCTGCTAGAGATGAAAAGCCTCACACCGGGACATCAAGTGTGGTCAAAATTGTCCATAATGATCTGGGTTCTGTCAGAATCACCAAGTCACAGCGTTAGCAGGATGGCCAACATAACTACAAAGTGGTGCATCTGGGATCAAGCATTAGTAGGCACAAGCCGTCTGCACAGGCACTAGCCTGGACCCCCATGTTCTCCACTGATCTTCCCTGGCACGTTTCCCTGGGCTCACACTTAGGGTTGCATGAATGGTCCCTTATTACCAACTGCTGAAGAAGGTAAAACAGTGAACTTGGTGCATGGATGGGATGATTTACAATGTGGGTGAAGCTGCAATTGAAAGGTAGCACCGCTACAGAGTCCCAATCAGGACAGCATAGATAGACAGTGGCGAGGAGAGACCCACCCAACGAATAGAACTTTTGGATGGTGGCCCCAGTCACTCACTTGGTATGAAAGAAATGGCCCAAGGTTATAATATATATGGACTTACAGGCAGTAATTTGGTCAGTTTGTCAGGACCTAGGAGATTTGGAAGATCAGAGACAAGGAGGTCTGAGGTAGAAGCATGTGGATGGACCTATGGGTAGGTGGACATGAATGTCAAGATCTTTGCCCACCAGAAAGCTTATGCTGCTGTGGAATACTCACTAACAACCAAGTAGACAGAAGGACTTAGCCAGTTGGTGTCAACCACTCAATCACTGACCACTGAAGTGCTAGTACAATGGGTGTATGAGCAGAGTAGCCACGGAGGTAGGAATGGAAGCAGTGCATCCTAAGCAGATTAGCTCCCATCCATCAGGACTGTTGTCACTACTACCACTCCTGAGTGTTCAAATGGTCAGCAGCAGAGACCCGCACTCATTCCCCACAAAGATTCCCCTCTACGAGGACACCAGTTTTGCGGCCAGCTGACTACATCAGATCTTTTCTACCCTGAAATGGACAGAGATTACTTCTGATTAGCATCATTACTTATTTCAGGTACGGGCTGCCTTTACTGCCTGCAAGGCATCAGCCAACACCACCTTTTGAGTGTCTACGAAGAGCTTCTGATGGTGTGATATGGAAGGACCAGCATATCCCACAGTACCTGATCACTCTCACACACCCTTTGCTGTAACGCGGATCTTTAGCTAGTGCAGTGTCAACGTGGGAGGTCATGTCAGGGGGAACTGTCCTGATCGGTAATAATAGACAGAGCTGCTGTTACGCTATGGGGGCGGGAAGAATATGTTTGGCAGGTAGATACCCCTTTGACCAATTTTAATGGTAAATGCAAAAGTACAGCAGCTGCAGCCTGGAAAGGTTATACTAGACAAGGGTTCCAACTCTTTGCAGAGTTGTCAGCTCGCGATATGGGAGTCTGGTATGGGTTGTAGAGGAGGGAGAGAATGAGTCCCAGCTCATTCTCCTGTTACAGTCTCCTGTTACAGCATGTAATTAAGAAACACGGAGATAGCTAAAAAGAGACAGCTAAAGGAGCTGAAAGCGATACGGCAGGGGATATGGCAATGGAGGGCTATTCTTCCTTGTAAGAGTTCTTGTATTGAATACTCTTTAAATTTTAATGAGACCCCCTGCAGGGGCAGGGTCTGGGGTCTGTTCTACCCTCTTTCCTGGTGTAAGTTTCCCCAGGGCAACAAGGCCCACCAGAGTCCTGAAGGAGCTGCTCCCATAACTCACAGGAAGCAGGTGGGTCTGAGAAGCACAGGGTGGACCCTCAGGGATGGTACACTGTGCCACCCAGATCCCCCAGATGCGGAGGAGGTCTATCCTCCCTCTTCAGCTAAAGGAGCTGAAAGCGATACGGCAACAGAGCTATTTCTCCTTGTAAGACTTCTTGTATTGAATACTATTTAAATTTTAAAATATATGCATGTATTTTTTAAATTTAACATTATAAATAGGGAAAAGAATAAAAAAATGGTTTCACCTGAGAAGCCATTATAATTGTGGGTCAGGCTGTTTTCCATCCCATTTTATTTGCATTTGCAAATCTTCAAAGCCAGGCTCCAGGGAAGCTATCGATACATCAAAAGTCCAAGTCTCTTACCACATTATATGCAAAATGTTCATATTCCCTTGCTCCTCACGTCGTATTCTTTCTCGTGCGCATGTGCTCACTCGCACACAATCCTAACACACGGTCGGCTGCTAAACTTTTTCTTCCCTGTTATCACTCTCCATCATCCCAACTTTGGAAAAGTAGAAGGCAAGCAGGACTTACTGAATGCATCTGTAAAATTGCATTGTTTAGTTAGATTTGTCATTTAGTTGATACATGGATTGGAAAGTCAAACAATCAACTACACACTTTAATATGAGATGTGTCATCTTCTATCATGAGGAAAACATTTGAGGACTCAGTCAGATCTAACTCATATTGAGTATTTCACAAAGACGATATGTGTTTCGATTAAAATGATCTTTCCTAGAGTCAAGAACCATAAGCCTAATAAATATTTTTTTTTAAAGAAAAATCTGTCAACAGCCACGACCTACCAAATAACGGTTTATGTTCATTTAAAAAGGATATGGAAAAGATCTAGAACTATAGGTCATTCTGGACCAAAAGGATACCAAGATCCTTTCTACACCACTAAATAATTGTCAAAACTCCAGGTCTTAAAGGCACTAATGATCAGCAAAATGTGGAGTGAAAATGAAATTCTTGTCACAGCTTCGTCGCTTATTATATACGACTACATGTCCCCTTGGGAATATAACCTCACAGATAGGAGTCTAAGACCTTTCATCTGTAAAACTGAGCTGTTCACACTAATATATCAGCGACGGCCAGCTGCACGACGGACTCTGTCGCCAGGCTCTGTTATAGATGAAGGACAATACCATCTGATGAAAGGTAATTTGAACCCTTGACTTCTGTCTGGTTGCTTGTCTAGATAAAGCTTCTCCTTCTGGTTGCTGTCTTTAACTTACCGTCCGAAGAATTTATTAAATTTGCTTTAAAGAGCCACACTTGGGAAAGGATTTTAAAAAATGGAACTTTCCTAGAGTGGACGTGGTTTCTGCAAAATTAAGACATCATTTTCCACGCGTGACCCTCATTTCATACGCCACCCTGACCCCACTTCATTTGCATATTGCACATCTGGATTTAATGAGATTTGGGACATGTTAATTACATATTGTTTTCATTTTTTTCACTTGAAATCACCAATAAAGAATTTTTAAACTTTTATATTACATCAGCGTGTGCTGTATTCTTACGTATAATCCTGTGCATCTATACGGGGCTCACTGTATAGACGAGCCAAGTTCTTGGCAGAAGTAAAAGGATATCACCCAATTTAAATATAAAATAACCTTTCAGCAAACACCTGCTAACAGTCAAATCATTGTTCTTTGGCAAAACTTAAAATCTATTTTAACTTCCTTTACTTGTTACAATCAGTAAACATCTTCCTATTTTTTCTTTCATTTCTGAGTCCAGTTAAAAGGAAAAATTATAAATGCAGCTTTTGTTAACAATTCATAATAATCACGGGGTGTACCAAAAGGTTCAAAAAAACCCACGAACACCAGTAAAGAAGGCATACATCTACGCATCTTTTTACTGTTTTGAGAAAAAAACATCCAGTATAATTCCCTCATTTTAAACTTTTATACAACATCTCAAAATATATTCTGCATTTTACTTCAAAAGTGCATTTTATTAAGAAAAAAGAAGGAACAGATTACAAATCAGGGAATGCAAGTCATGGCATATGATGTATCAGTGCGTTTTGATGCTATAATGTTGCAGTTCCTAGCCGGCAGACCACAGAGTACTGCGGGGCTTCACCATCTATAATCCTGTTTACATTCCAGCTCCCAACCAGGTTAAAGCTGCTACTAAATAACAAGAACACGTGTGAAAGATTCAGAGCTGTTACAGTGTTTGTATTCAGCTTTGCATTAAATGAAAACTACCATTTTCATGTTCAATCCTTTGGTAGCTACCACAAGCCTTTCAGCAACAACAAAAATGCCATTTATCCATATAGGTCCTTCATAAACTACTGTTAATTCATATCCTTGAGATTTAGTTGGGCATTTACAGAAACATCAAGATGGATATAGTGCTGTGAGAAAAGACAGGCAGGTTTTGTAAGGAGAGTCAAGAAGGAAAATAAAGAAAAATATGTTTAATTTACATATTTCCAAATTGTTCTGGTGTGAACGAACGAAGGAATCCAGTTTTTCTTTGGCAGACACCTGTAAAGTGTGAGTGTAAATTCCGAAGCGCCTCTGCTATACAATTGGCTTGTGGAATTCAAAGATAGCTACATGCAAGCATCTTGTTTACATGGCCTCAAGGGTAATTATTGCAAGTTTCATAAAGTTACTGATAATTATTTGAACTTCTGTTAGGTATATATCTCCTAATCAAAATGAACTAGTTAGTAAGTTATATTGATTTTTGGTTCTTTTTGAGAAATACACCCCATCATCGTAAATGAGAAGTGACTAGAACGACAGACTTAGAATATGACATGTAATATGCCATCACCCCTTAGGAGGAGCATTCTTGAATAACTCTACTGGATTTGAAAAAAGGGGGCATGGTGCGGCTTATATTTCAAAAAGTACACCTGGATGTCAGTGCACAGCAAAATATATGCCTGAAGCGGGGGGAGATAGAGTTTAGAATGAAGAATGGAGCTCTACACTTCAAGTGTCTCTTTTTTCTAATACATAAGAAGATGCTCCATGGACTACAGTAAAGGGAGATCAAGGAAAAGTGGGTGATAAACTTTAGGAAAATAGAAATATAAACCTATAAAGAAAACTGACATAAGGTTTGGGGGAAAATATTCTCGGAAGTATATTTCATTTGAGATATTACAGTTGTAAATGAAAACAATTCTTTGAAGTGTTAAGAATTGTGTTTTTTATATCAACGAGTTTACGTGCCAACATTTCACACTCTTTGGGAAACTGGCATTACCCAGGGTCTTAACTACTGCTGATACCGAACCATGAGAGCAAGTTAAACAGAAAAGTGTTAAAGGCAAGACATCACATACTGATGAGCAATGCACTTTGTAGGTCTTGTTACATATGAATTGCATGTTCAGAGCTGGAGCCTGACACTCAAAACCTAAAGTTTTCAAAATCATTGAGAAGAGTCAAATAGAAAAAGAGCAATACAAACAAACCAGTGACAACAAAACATATTTCAACACTACTGATAAATTGTATTGAATGCAATACAGAGAAAGGCAAAGGGGTTTATATACTTTTGGCCACTGAAGATGCAAACACCAGCCAAACAGGATCTTAGAAGCATTTCCAGGTCTATGAATAACACCATGGGGACACTAAAGCAAACACAGAATATGTTCTCAAATAAAGCAAGGTCATTATAGTCCAATTTTGACTTTCACCTCTCACACAACTTAGGTATCACTTACGGCTGAGAGGCCAGGGCTACACTTTTCACATTGAAAACCTGTAGCTCTCAAGTGGGTTAAACTTCTGTTTCAGATCATATCAGAACAGTTGGAAATTAATATCAATATCTAAAACTCCTTGTTATATAGAATGACCACTGTGGGAAGTATGTCACTGGATGAGGCCTCCTGGAGCTGTCTCGAGTCTGGACATGGCAACATGGCAGTGCTGCAAATCCACTGCCTGTACATTCAATGTAAGAACTGTTTTTTGTCCCTTGAGAGCCCCTGGCTATTAAATCAGACTGCTGTAATTATAAGGTAAATCACTGCTGCCAATCAGAAGAAGTACTCTTTCTGATTTTCACGGACTGCATTTTGTGTATTAAGCTCACTTTTCAAAACAGCCTCAGCACTGTCTACATTCTCCGACCTTTTTGCCTCATTCCTTCTGTATAACCTTTTCTGCTGATGAATGCGGACAGCTATGGCAGCGATGCACAGCAAGATAAAGATCACAACAGCTATCAAACCTGGTGAGAGAAGAGAAAAGAAACACAAAATCAGAATTGTTGTCCATGCAGAAACTGTAGACTTCACTGTTCAAGAAGTCATCAGAAAATTATTTTCTACTGAGATCAAGCATCTAATATATATAAATTGGAAATTTCAAATCAATATCAAAACCTTAGGTATTTCTGGATCAAGTGGTATAAAATATGTTGTTTACTTCTGAGTTCTATCAGTCTTGTAGGTTCCCCTTCATTTACTCTGAACGCATATTATATTGGATTCATTCAGTGCATTTATATGTACAATATGTTAATAACACAAGGTATTACCTACATGACTCTACGACCATGGGGTCACTTCACATTAATACCCAGACAAGTTTTAATTATTTTGAAATTATAGAGTAATAGTAACATCATAAAATAATCAAATGTGTTTTTAATACTTAAATATGTAAACATTTTTTATTATTTATTTTATTTTATTATCGTTATTATTTTTGGCTTCACCATGCGGCATGTGGGATCTTAGTTCCCCGACCAGGGATAACCCACGCCCCCTGAAGGGGAAGCATGGAGTCTTAACCACTGGACCTCCAGGGAAGTCTCTGTAAACATTTTTTAATTGAAGTACAGTTGATTTACAATGTTGTGTTAGCTTAAGGTGCACAGCACAATGATTCAGTTATACATATATACATATACATATATATCTATTTTTTTTCAGATTCTTTTCCCTTATAGGTTATTCCAAAATATTGAGTCTAGGTCCCTGGGTAAACAGTATGTCCTTGTTGTTTCTCTATTTTATATACAGTAGTGTGTATAGGTTGATCCCAATCTCCTAATTTATCCCCTTAAATGTAAACACTTTAATGAACTTGATTATCAATAATTTGTTATATTGTTAAATAAATAGCAGGAACAAGTTATGTATACGAATAATCTTGACTAATGAAATATATCGATACGAATACATAGAGTAATTATATCTATATGAGGAATATTGATTTTTTGAAACACCTGATTGTAAATAAAAAATTGGTGGTAAATAAAAAATTGGTGGTAAATAAAAAATACCACAACTGTTAGCGATGCCAAATGGTTACCAATCCTGGCATTACGTTAAGTCAGTCTTCTTCAAAGTGTGATCTATGAATCCCTGGTGGTTCCCGGGACACTGTGAGGGGTCCACAGGGTCAAAACTATTCATAATAACTCTAAGATGCCTTTTTCACTGTGTTGTAATATCCACTGATAGGACAAAACAAGGTTAGGTCAACTTCTTGGTACCTTGGCATGAATTAAGGCAAGGCCACCAAACCTTAAAAGTGGTCACTGAATTCATAAAGTAGAAAGCAGGCATTGCACTACCAGATTCATTTAAGAATATCCTTGATGAAGCACTAAAAATTACACATTTTACCAAATCATGACCTTTGGCCATAAGTCCTTCTAACATTTTGTGTGATGACATGGGAAGTATTTGTAAAGTACTTCTACTGTAGCGTCAAGTATGATGGTTGTCTCCAGGAAGAATGCCAGCGTGAACATCTGAGTTGAGTTGTGAACTGAACTAGCTGCTTTTTCCTTTAAAGAACACTGTTTTTACTTGAAAGGATGACTGACAGATAAACTATGGTTGTTTTAACTGGGATATCTGGCAGACATTTTCTTTAAAATGAAGTAAATCTGTCACTTCAAGAAAAACAGGGCTTCCCTGGGGGCGCAGTGGCTAAGAATCTGCCCGCCAATGCAGGGGACACGGGCTCAAGCCCTGGTCCGGGAAGATCCCACCTGCCGCAGAACAACTAAGCCCATGCGCCACAACTACTGAGCCTGTGTGCCACAGCTGTTGAGGCCCACGTGCCTGGAGCCCATGCTTCATGGGGGGGGCACCACAATGAGGGGGTCCCCGCACTGCAGTGGGGACTGGGCCCCGCTCGCGAGCCCACGCACAGCAACGAAGACCCGAGGCAGCCAAAAATAAATAAATAAAAAATTTAAAATTTATTAAAAAGAAAAGAAAGAAAAGAAAAACAACTGACAATGTAGGATGCCAATGATAAAGCCAAGTTTTCAAATGAAAAATAGAATTTGGAAAACTGTTGTCTGTCACCATGAGTTTGAGAGTTCCCTTGTACTTAGACTCTTCTGATGAAATCAGTGGAGGTACTAATATAGTGTTTTCAGACGAAAATAGGTACAATGAAAACATGTGATGTGGATGGAGTCTCATATCATAAAACAAGGACTCTTCCTCCTAGTTTAAATTAGGTATAAACAACTCTAACAAATCCAACTGAAGCCACAACTTTGAAAGTCCTCATCAGCCACAGTGGATTTCACAGCACATGATCTGAGGGGCAGATTCACTACAGCCAATCATAATATTGCCAGGGGCTAAGCCGATTTTTGGCGAGGTCAGCCTCACCTGAAAGGGACAGAAATTCCTTGTTGACAGATCCAACATAAACCTGGTAACTAAATTCTGTACCATACTTGAAATCTGAAGAATTTACTAATGGATACGATTTTTCATAGTTGGTCATACTAATAAAGAATAATTTAAATCAGAGGATCCATTTGATGTTATACATTTTGCCTTTCATCTTAGAAAAGTAATCAGTTGAGTTGCTATAAATACTTCTATTGTCTGGTTATAGGCCTCTAGTTTAAAGAAAGAGATTCTGAACAATTTCAGTGTGGAAAGCTGATGAAGTAGATACAGAGGGCAGGCTACTGCAGGCCCAGGCAGGACGCCCAGACAGTCAAAATCACGGCTGGACTCTGGAAATGGTTTGCTCCATGCACGTGATTTCCCTTTTAACTGGAGACAGTGTTATGTCAGGGTTTCTCATGTCCACGGAAAACCTTGATCTAACCTGTTATACAAAAAAAAAAAAAAAAAAAAAAAGAAAGAGGATACTCTAAATGACATATGGCCATCTATCTACAGCACTCTGTGACACTGCCAACTGGTGAATGTGTTTTTATGAGGAAATTATGTAGCTTTCTGTCTAAATCTGAGCATTCATATCTGTGTATTCTGACCAGAAACCCTAAATATCTTATTAAATCAATTTTCCCATCTCACACTGTTTATTTATTTACTGTTTGTAACTGAAGAAAAAGATTACCTAAAATGTAAAACACGGGGGAATTAGCCAGTTGGAAACTACTTAGATGGATTAATTATTGTTACACAGTGGGTGCAATTTATGAGTCACGCAACAACAAGTGAAGAACTCTACCACAACGCTAGCAGACGGAGCAACATGCTACAGAACAGTATTCTGTGATTTAGCTGAGAAACTGCGCGTGACCCCAGGAGAGGCCTTCCGGGCTTAGATGGCCACGACCAGCTGCTCTGCTCCCGAAGCTCAGTCTGCAATGATCAAAAGCAGACACTCCTGGATCTGTGGACCCTGGCGAGACCCCGAGCAGCAAATCTTCCATAATTCTTGCTCTGCTCTGTGCACTCGAGTCAAGTGAGAATTTCACAGGTCACCTATTAGTTGTTTCCATTGTGTGTTCCATCCCAACATACAATGACTTACAAACAATATTCTAAAGATTAAATACTTGCTGTAACATTAGCTTGACTATACAATAACTATTTATATCTAAATCTGTATATTTATCTCCCTATATCCTGACTATATATCTATACTAGTTAAATGCACAGAAAAAGTACCGTTATGAGACTGAGACAATTTGTTTGACTAGGAATCCCAACAAGTTGCAATGCTGAGCACATTTTAAATGCTATAACTTCAAATGAGTTTTTACCATAGATTGTATTAATACTATATTGATATATTTATTGTAGACATGCAGTTATTAACTACTCTTCTAACAGGGTTTTAGTTTTTGTTTTTCGCTTGTTATATGACTAAATGAGGAACCTATTTTATGCATCTTTAATTTATACCTCATTAATTTGATAAAAAGTAAAGCAACTGAAAAAGCAATGGGGATGTTAATATTCTCACAAAGAGTTGACCAGTACTATTCTCTGTCTAAATAAAATTCTAAGTTCTTAAAGGAAGTCAGTGTCTACATGAGTAAGGGTGTAAAAAATAGAACCAAATGAATCAGGTATAAAGCCCACGGAAGTTGCTCAAGTATACGACTAATCACGTTACCTGGCAATATATTGATAATAAAATAACTGTTTACTTTTTATGTCCATATCATATGCAGAGTATGGAGGAAAGGTGAGCCACTTAACATTTCAATAATCTGATTAATAACATTCTTAAGACCATTAATCAGGAAGGAAAAGGTTTATGTAGGGGGTTGGTTTTGAGTAAATTATGTCTCAGAGAATATGCTGTTTTACTGCCAGGAAGATAAATTTAAAACTTTTTGTGTTAATTTTGCAATTTAAAATAAGTATTGGGACTTCCCTGGTGGTGCAGTGGTTAAAAATCCTCCTGCTAATGCAGGGGACATGGGTTTGATCCCTGGTCCGGGAAGATCCCACATGCCGTGGAGCAACTAAGCCCGTGCGCCACAACTGCTGAGCCTGTGCTCTAGAGCCCGTGAGCCACATCTACTGAGACCTCGTGCCACAACTACTGAAGCTTGTGTGCCTAGAGCCCGTGCTCTGCAACAAGAGAAGCCACCGCAATGAGAAGTCCATGCACCGCAACAAAGAGTAGCCCCCGCTCGCCGCAACTAGAGAAAGCCCGCGCGCAGCAACGAAGACCCAACACAGCCAAAAATAAATAAATATAATAAATATATTAAAAAATAATAATAAAGTAAGTATGAACCACCCTTCTTCCATTAGTTTTGTATTTGATAAAATGCAAATAAAAATGTAATATTCACTGAGAGGAGCATCTAAACCATGGAAATATACACCTTGATTAAGCATTAAGGCAACATTAAATATATGCTTCTAATGTTAATCTCAGGTTTTTCCTACTTCTTACATAAACCCTTGCAGAAGCAGTGATGTGTCCAAGAAGGCAAAAAATGACACTTCCTCAAATCCAGTCAGAACACCCTAGGGAATGGAGATGGCCATTATCAAGCTAAATGATATTCATTAGTATCACAGTGTAACAACCATTCTTTGAGTGTGATGTTTCAGTGAATTATCAATTATTTACACTGAAACTCTCCAAGGAAGCTGGGAATTCAGGATGACTCTATAAGACAATCCAGTACAAATAATAAAGCACCCCACTGACCTCAGGATTCACTGCCTAACTCTTGGGCCATGTGTAGATTCTCCACAGACAGCTTCTCTAGTGCTAACTACCTCATCATTAGCAATGATAGGAAGAGCTCGCTCATGCTTTCTACTACCTCCAATTACTGCAGAGTCACTCTTGATTGTGTTAGTGACGGGTTCTCTGTCATCTCTTGTTCCAGAATGATCTGCAGTTAAAGGATAGAAAAGGGGGAAGAGGGGGATATCGGTGAGTAAAAAGAAGAAATGTTTAAAAATTCATAAACTTTTAAAACCAGAACAGAATTAGAGAGGTCAGTGTGGGATGTCTGCAATTTTAACCTTAAGCAATGCCCACATGCAATGGTCCACAGGAATAACGAATTGAGAATCTAGGAGAGAAATGGGCAAGGACTGAAAATTAAACAAAACCAATTTCAAGAAACCATCTTGAGAACACAGAGTCCCAGCATTAAAAGATTTTAATATCCAGTGGACAAGCTGTGTTTGGGACTGGGTAAAAGAAGCGCCATAGGCCACCTGCAAAGGAGTGTGTCCTCTCCCTTGATGTGGCATCGGTGCCAGCCTGGGCCACACAGCTGGACTCCGTCACGTGTCCTGAGATGGTGATGGGGGCTGGGCGGCTGCGGTGCAGAGCGGCCTTCAGCGGCACCACGTGGCTGACCTGCACAGCAGAGAGACAGCCCAGGAAGCCCTGTGCACCTGCCAGCGCCGTCTCCTGGTCCACGTCACTGTGTTCTGGGAAGCCAAAGAAACACCACAGGATTGATGACAGTGAAGGTGCAAACGGGCATTGCCACAATGGACTATTCCAAGTCTTGACAACGCAACAGCAATACATACTCAGCTGTTAAATTCCTTTTGCTTTTGTCTTTATTACAAGAGATCCATTAAATCTTTCCACAACTACTGGTGAGACATCCCAGGCTAATAAAGACAAGTTTTTAAGTATGGCTAATTAAATATACTGAGAGCTCTCTGGAAATAATTAAAGTCTCTACAAGAATGGGTCAGATAATGAACTGATCAGCGTTCCTGCAAGATGTTATCATGTTAGAGGTTGTATCTCAAAAGCTTTCAGAGACTCTTAATTCTTCACGTACAGCAGTGAAAACTTTCATACCTCACTGACTTTTCTCCCTGTTTCACCGTCCACCTATCACTCAGACTGAGGTATGTGTGTGCCCCCTATACATAGATAACCCCCCTCCATTTTAATGAGCATTTAGTTAATATGGAATTATTGTGGGACAGAGATTGGTTGAGTGTCAAGATATTAATTTATAATTTTACAGTGAAGAAGATATTTCACGCTTGGCAAGCATGAAATCTAAACAAGGGGAATTAATTGTAGACTTTTAACGTTCAAATGTTATCAGACTACGATGCATCCACCCATCCTACATGACCATAAAGCGGCAAGACCACTTTCCCCTGTGCTGCACCTACCGGGACACCAACACTTGCATTTCGGTCTTTTCAAAAACTAATATAATAAATATTGAATTTACTGAATGCTTATTATACGGTAGGCAGTATTCTAAGGGATTTGCATGCTTGTGTTTAAACCTTACAGAAGCCATGAGTATCCTAGTCTAGTCACACAGACAAGACCCTTTAGGTTCAGAATTTCAGTGATTTGCCTGAGGTTAACTCAGCTGTTGGCATTGTGCACTGGACTCCAGGCCTGTTGGACTCCAAAATCATAAGCTTCTTTTGTTTATAATTGACACATTCTTTCCTTCACTCCACTTATATCTTCTGCAGTGTATTTTTTTTTTTTTTTTTTTTTTTGGCTTGGTATCTATTCTTGAAATGACTCTGGGCAACTCTGTTCTGATTAAGCCTGTCTTGTTATATCAAGGTTTTTGAAGAACACTTCCTTCTGTCCCATTTTCATGCATGTTTTATACCTTTTTAATAAAAATACTGATTAGATGTTTAGCATCATGAATATCACACTCTAAAAAATCTGAAAATTAGACAGATTACATCACTTTCCTGTTGTGCTGGGGGATACGGTATTCAGACCCAGGTATCCTGGCTCTGGAGCCTATGTCCTTACCAGGAGGCTGTCCTGCCTCGTAGCACAAAGAGCCCTGGGAGGCTATCACGCTGCTGCTCCGTGAGCACACAGGGAACCCTCAACACCCAGCACCACGTGGTTACATAGGAGGCGCTTCATCGATGTGTATAATCCAAAGAACTAACTTAGTCCCCCCACACAGCAGTCACTCATTTGAATGGATGCAGATACATTCAAATATACATATTTTTAGAAAAAGACAGCATTCTTGCTTCGGAGTTTTTTGGTTTATTTTTTTACTTTAACAAGGAATAAAAAGGAATATACTTTAATAGCAATATAATCAGAACAGTGCTTTTCATATTTCTTCTACAAGGTTTAAATCCTGAAAAAAATTTCTATAGACCTTAAAAAAAATCTTACATTTTGAACAACAACGAAAAAAGTAAATAGATAAAATTCGCTTCTCTGGTAAAAATCTGATATGAGGCAACTTTTAAAAACCCTACACCTTTAAACGGAAAATATTTACCTATTATAAAATATTGTAGAAAAAAGCTTTAAAATCTAAAACTTAAACTAGTCTGTCAATTAATATTTGTTTTAAGAGCTAAATATACAGGCAACGCATTCCCTGCTGTTTGAGCATCTTACATTCTAGTAGGGGAGACAGACGCTAAACATGAAACAGGAATGGATGAAAATTCTGAAGACTGATAATGCTATGAAGAAATAAATTAGAAAATGTGATGGAGTGTATCTGGAACAGAAATTTATCTTGATGGATTAGGTGATTCTTTGTGTGTCTATTTTAAGGATGACTCTGCACAGCCCTATTCTCTTAATCGTCTGTAGATATCTTACTCCAGCATCTTCTGGCTCTATCACTTCGTTCTTAAACTTTGTAAGGTTCCCTGTGATTTAGGAATTTTTATCAGATTGTCCCTGCTGTTTATCTCCCCTCATCTATTACGCATAGACCCCGGTGGCCCATTTTAATCTGCAGACACAGGTTTTTCTTTAGCTTGGAAAATTTCATATGCTGTGCGAGCAGCTATTGTTTCACTTTCATCCTTTTTACGCTTCTGGACTGCCGAGATTCACGTTTGGTCTCCTCTGCATATTCTTTAACTGCTTTTAATCTCCCTGCTGATTTCTATCTTTGAGGACTTGTTTTTGTGTGGGTCACGTGCTTTTCTCACTTGCTCTTCCAGGGAATGATTTCAAGTATCCACAAAGATCATTCTTTTTTAGTCTGGAAAAATCATACTTGTAGTTCCTCTAGGTCTTTTTGCTGCTTGGCTAGAATTTCCTTACAGCGCTCTTACTTAGTTTCATTCAGGATGGGGTCTGTCTCCTTGAATAGCTTCATTCTGGTTGTTTTGATTTCTCTCCCACTTGACTGCTGTTGAATCAAGGGTTGTATATAGGGTTGCTTTTCTCATCTGCTCGTTGATTCTCTGTCACTGCCTTCCTTAGGTGGCTGACGCCCAGAGAAGGTAGACAGCGTAGCAGCTGTCCTTGTCCGTGAAGCTGCCATCCAAATGCCCACCCAACCTTGGGACAGAGAGGACATGGTCCAAATTTCAGGATTCAGGACATCCTCACATTTCAGGTCATTCTCTCCTCGGCAAAGAGGGAACACAGAAGCGCTGAGTTTTCAATGCTGCCCTTTCCCCACGGGGTCCAGGGGTCTCTGCAAGCCAAGCATTTTCCAGGAGCCACACAATTCAGGGTCTCCCTTAAGACTCTTCTAGGCTGGTCCCCAGACTCTCTTCCAACCAGAAGCAGGGAGTCTCACAACACTGTCTCACTGGCAGCCCCCAGGCACCCCACCTGGCTGCGCTAGACCGTCAACTCCCTTGTTTCAGGAAAGTCAATGGGTCGGAACTAGAATCTGGAGAGAAAGGGAACTATGGGACTTTGCATCCATCTTCCCAGAGTTGAGTCCAGATGAAGTTAACAGCTATATTAAGTTGCTTATAAGCAGTACATAGTATCAGAGAGCTGCACTGACAACTGTGTTCATAGAGCCAGTGGACAAAAACATTTATCTTTCCTATTATCTGACTCCTGAAATGCCAACAACATGTAAGGGTTAGAACAGCACGGGTGGGGGAATTGTAGATAAATGCCTCTTACTTCATTGAAATCCTGATAAGACAATTATGTTTGGGATGTTTCCGGTTAGAAAAATTCTTAACTGACTCAGATTTTGCAGGTGGTCTTGCCTGTTAAAAAGTTAGCCTCAACTGTATCTTCCAACCAAGGGAATGGCTTCTGCTTTTGCAAAGAAATCTACCAAAAGTTCTACAAGAAAATAGAGTAACAAGAAAGTAAAATTCGTATGAAGCGCCTTTCTGTTTATTACGCAGAGAGAGGACTGTTTCTGGAAAGGATATGAAGTAAATGAAGAACAATTAAAACAAGAAGTGCTTCATGAAACTTCTTGTGGCTGTCAAAACAACAACAACAAAGAAAAACAAAACAAAACAAATAACTCAAAAGAAACCTAAGTAGTTTGGCCACACCTATGGAAAAGGGGTCACCTTAAAAAAGGATCTCAATGCCTTTAATCCATAAAGATAAATAAAGCTTGCCAGAAAATGGTGCAATGAATCAAAGGAGCCGTGCTAATGACCAGCAGGACATTTTTACCATCACAGGCAATTACAACAAGGAGTCAACAACAACAACAGTTGGTGGAAAAGTCAAATGGCAAAGCAGACAGCAAATACTGTGTGGATAAAGGAGCAGTTTTTTTTGTAAACGGTATTTATTTGCCAACCAAGCCTACTGCTCTGAGATACAACCTTGAGAACCTGATTAATGTACAAACTATTTATAGTGAGGCATCTCGCGGTAACCTGAGCTTCTCTTTTGCTTTCAGCATGACCTGTGTCACCTGAAGTGTCATCTGACTGGACATTTACAAAATCACAGTGTCCTTAAGTAACTGAATTAAACTTTCTTGTGTACCCTTTGGCTTTGAAGCAGGTTTTATATAAAATGTCCCTGAGATTGAAGTCCGTTCCTGAAGCTCTTCTGTGAGATGCCGTAGACATCCTCTTCCTTCTGACCACATACTTTATTTACATCTGGCCTAGATCTCCACTGCAAAAACCTGAGTTACTTCCTGGCTCTGCAGCCTCAGAAGAGATAAATAATCCCTATGTGGTCACTGCCTTTAAGTATACCAACGCTACTGCTCACAATGAGTGAAAACATCTTCAGGCTTTTAGAAAACTCTTCTAACATAAAAAACAATCTGTAAACACAACTCAGAACTTAATTTAATGAGTTTTGAATAAACAAAGCAAATGTAATGCAGCCTATTAATTATGGAGGAATATGAACCCAGTTTATTTGATGCAACCTGGCTCTTCCCACCATGATGTACCCACCGATTTTTGCTGTCAGTGGTCTTGCACCCTTACATACCTGACATAAAAAAGTAATAAATAGTCGAACTTCACTCAGCCTCTGAATAGTAATTTTCAGTCATTTTGTAATAGGTTAAATTATATCATTATTCAAAATGTGGGCACATTTGCTATCAGAGGTTTTATGCAATTTCAAGAGTATGCAATGATCTTAATTGAGGTTTTTTTTTCATGTGGTAGAATTGTGACCCAATAAAAGCTTAATGAATTAGCAAAACAACTTTATACCTGCATATTTCCTTTGATTAATTACATAATTACATCGTAGAGAGATGTCTCTTTATATAATCTTTGAGTAAATAGGTCTCTTAAAGGAGCCGATTGAGGAATCATTCACTTTGGCCTCAGTACTTAACACATTTTGAACATGCTTAACAAAGAAACGACATCAGACTGCCTGCCTCTTCAGAAGGAAGAATAGAAAGAGAGGAATTGCTCCCTCTCTGTCATCCAGGACTCACTTCTACAAATGAGAATGGAACGTAGGAACACTTTTTGGCTCCAATCGTCATTAACAAGCATTACTGGCAGCTATCAAGCAAGGAGGATAATTTATAGGTAACAATATCTTACTCTGATGACATGGAAACCATCTCCAACCCTCTTTTATACTTAACAGACAACCCAAGCAGAATTCACATTTCACTGTCTTTCTTCTGACTAGTGCTATAGACCATCATTAGGCTGGCCGGTCCAGTATCTCTTCGCTGTGGCTGTGCCCTCTCTCCACCCCAAAGGTCCTGTATCCGTACCTCCTGTCAATTCCATCCTCTCTCTCTCATCCATCAATGCCTGGTCTTTAATAAATTCATGCACACAATAGCGTAAGTCCCTGATCATGGCTTTATTTTTTACTTATTCCTGGTACAGGTACATTTTAAAGCATGTCAGTAATTAAAGAAAGCAACAATTGCTTTCTCCTTTTTAGTTTAGAAATTATTTGAGTCTTATCATTGTATGAAGGCTTCTAGATTGTGGCAGCTGATAAATATATAATTTGGGATTTGTGACTTCGGCTTTTATCATTTAGTATTTTTTGCAGTGTAAGTTGAGCTCTGTTTTACGATGTTTGACGGCCAAGTGAAAGTGATGCAGGTGACGTCCTTGTCAAAGGCGTACACTTGCCCATCCCACCTGGAGCGTGTACTCATGATTATATGCACCTCTGACAAAATCCCACTGTCTACCTTATCATTTGCTCCATAGTTAATAGCAGATAATACGTTTCAGCGTCATGAGTGCTCTGTGCTTTTGGAACATGACACTTCTGATCGATGCTGGGGTGTCACGATGAGGAGAAAAGCTGTTTTTAAGTTTCTAGGTATGGCCAATTCAAAATGATGTAGCTGACTGTCTGGAAACGATTAAAGCCGCCACAAGGATGAAGTCATGCTAAGTACTGAAGATGGTCTATGACATTTTAATTATTAAAATTTTCAAAACTCAAGCTGCTGAATACAAAAAAATGACTTTAAGTAGATTCCTTACTTTTCTTGCTCTAAACTATACTTCTCTTTTAAAACATGCTTTTAAAATAACGCCTCCATTATCTTAAGGGACGTTTCACAATATATTTACAAAATTGCAGTGCCCTTAGGTTACCTGGCTCATGTTTTTTCCTCACGTCTGGGCTCTTAAGTGAGTTTTACATGAACGGTTCCTGACACATTGAGATTGTTCTCAAAGCTCTTTATCGGAGACTGAGTAGATGTCCTTTCCTAGCTGACTACAGACTTTATTTATATCTGGGCTAAACCTCCACTGCGGTAATCTGAGTGTACTCCCTGGCTCTATGGCCTCAGAAGAGAGAAATGATCCTCAATGGTCATCAATCACCTCTAATATACAAAAGCTACTACTCAGGATGAGTGAAAATAATCATCCAGCTTCTACTCAAATAAATCATAAAACATATGATTCTAACACATAAAAGTATCCAGATATAGAACCCAGAGTTTAATTTTATAGTGAATTTTAAATATGAAAAGCAAATTTGATGTACTTTATTGAATACAGGAGTATCTAAATCGAGCTGCTTGGCAAACAGCTGGATCATCTCACCCTGGCTCCCAACTACTAATGACTACTAATGCCAAAGTTCTTGAGTCTTTAAATATTTTAAGTGTAGTAGGGAGTTAGAGATGGTTTCCATGTCACCATAGTAGAGCTTGATATTATTTCTAAAATTTACCCTCCTTTTCAACATCTGCTAGTAATGTTGATTAATAGTGACAGTAATCCAAAATTATTCCCATGATTCTTCCTAAGTTTAAGAAATGAGTACTGGAGAAAAGTGAAAGAGGGGAAGAATTTCCTTTATTTCTGGGTTTCCATCTAAAATGGCAGTGGATGGTCATATCCTTAAGTCTTTGGTTGAAAATAGGCAAATTATAACCCCTCCCAAAAAACTGGTCAATGTTTTTTTTCTGCTCCCTTAAAAGAAATTATAAAACGAAACAAGTATTTATTTTATTTTATTTTTATTTTTTGGCTGTGCTGCCCGGCTTGTGGGATCTTAGTTCCCTGACCAGGGATTGAACCCGGGGCCCGGCAGTGAAAGTGCTGAGTCCTAACCACTGGACTGCCGGGGAAGTCCCACCGTATTTTAATTTATTTTAATTTGGAGGATAATTTGGAACTATTTTATCCCAAGCAACATAGGGTACATTATACTCAATTAGATACACAGGAACATTTTGTATAATGATTATCTGTATGCCCACTAACCATAAATTCTGTGAGGGCAGATGCAGTGTCTGCCTTGCTGAGTGGCATTCTCTGTGTACACAACAGGTGATCACAAAGTATGTGCTAAATGAACAAGGGAGCCAAACAGAATTACAAAAATGAGAAACATAGTTGATAAGTGTGAGCACATGAGAATGTGCCTTGCAGACCTCCAACTAGATGAGAGGAATTGACCAAGGGCCCCAGCTGCTGGGCTCTGAAATCCATCCTCATACTTGGGCCAGTGCCTTGCTTCCCATGGGCTGTTCCCAGCCAACAGCTGCTCATAGCAGGGACTCTAAGGCAGACCCATCCTTTGGAAACATGGGACTCCTCTGATGGATGACAGACTCATGGGCTCCCCAAAGACTGTTTAACCTTTGTTGACTGCACAGAAGTCTAGGATGCTTCTGTCTAACTTTCCCTCCCTCTCTCCTTCACCTGAAGGCAGAGCTGCATGGCATCTGATGGCTCTCCCGGTCTTGGCAAGCTCTCTCCACACGTTCTCTTTCACAAGTGTCCCCTTAATAAAATCCTCACGTGGTTAATTTTGTCTTGCCAGTGGCTTCTTGGAGGACCCTGACTAACATAATAAGAAACTTCAAGATTGAGTAACTCTCTGGAAAACTACTAGTTCCCTTTTAGCATCAATTTTGCTATAAGTTAATATACCATATTACAATATAATAATATAGTACATAACATTTTGTTGTAAATTCATAAACCATACCATATGATCATAAATTTTTAGTCTCCTTTGAGTTACAAATGATTTGAATGTAATATTAGTCCTTGGCCAAGATCCACACCTTAGGCACGTACCAAACAAATTCTTACTTTTGAACTTGAATCTTAATTTTCAGCATGAGTGGTATGCATTTTAATAACACTCTGTTCTTGAATGAAAACCTTAACATCTTTAATTCCTCATTAATCTGTGATATTCATTATAAAAAGGGAGACAAACATTTATATAATGAATGCTATTATTCTACTGTTTGATTAATACAATCCTCCTTATAAAATGCAGATCAGTTTCCCAATTCTTTTATAATATATTTGGCTTATTTCTATTCACACAAAATATTTTCATCAGCAACTCTGGCATTAAACTTGAAGATGTTATTTCTTCAAAAATATGATTTTATCAACATTATGCATAATTGTTAGAGTTTTCTATCTTGCATTTTACATTTTTATGTAAAGTGCCTCATCTCAGACCTTGCCAGACTGAGGAGCCCTTGAAATCGGGATTGGTTATAATGATCTGATCTTTTAATTACTGTAGTTGAATTTATGTAACTTATACTATGAAACTCACTTGGGATATTCCAATTAAGCTTCCAAGTATCTAAGTAGTACTTTGCACATATTTTTTGTCTCCACTATAGCATCCTGGAAGAACAATGCAATTGATACTTCCCCTGCTTGTTTGGAGAATAAGAGCGTACAATACTGGTGCTTATCATAGTACTAGAAAGCCTATAAATATTTACCAACTTAACTGTTAACCTTCTCAAGGGCCGATATTTTGATCATTCACCCACAGGTCTGATAAAGCATTCTCAAGATTCGGAGATTATGTACAGGGAATGCAAGAAATGGTATATCAAGGTATAAGTAACTGAAAAGGTCAAAAAAATAAAAGATTCCATTCATTATCTTGGACAAAATATTCGAGGTTAGGGTCAAATATCAAACTAGGAAGGAAAACCAGACTACAGAAAGTCTCCCACCCCCACTTTTATAACTAAAAAGAAAATCCCTTTTAAAATGTACTGCCCCTCTTTCCATTTAGTCCTTGCTGGCAAGTATAAAAAAAAGCACACATATTTTGATGTTAAAATGGCAAGAGTATGTTTCTACTTCAGTGCTATTATCAGAAGTAACTAGTGGATAGAAATAAGAATTATAAGGCATTTAGATAGACACTGGGTTATAAGTCATTGGGTTCTAGCAGGAGTGGCTGGCCACTGCATCTCAACAAGGCAAACAGGATCAAGGCCACAACCTAAAGCATACTCACTAAGCAGCAGAAAAGCAATTGCTTCCTCCTCCATTTTCTTTTAGATCTAATCCTAGTTTTATCATTAGATGATGATTTATATATTTGACAGCTGACTGATACACAGTCTGTTATTTCTACTTTTATTTGATATTCTTGAAGTGTGAGGGCAATACCGTGTTTCATTATGCTGGACTGACGCATGGCACACGCCAGAGTGGCATTACTATCAAAGTAGCATGCTTGCTCATCTTGCAAAATGTCCCTACTCACGATTACATATACCCCTGAGAAAGTACAGCTTCTGCCTTGATTATCATTCACTTCAGAAATGAAATTATGCAAGAGATTTCTTTTGGCATGATGAATTTGCATGTGGCGTGTGTGTGTGTCTGTGTCTGTGTGTCTGTGTGTGTCTATGTGTCTGGCATATGACTCTTCTGGTCCATGTTTATGCATCATGATTAGGCGAAAGGCCATTCCTTTTACTTACCTAGAATCCTGCCCAGTACAAGGGATCTGACCGCACTGAGTTCTGTACCTGATGCAAGGTGGACTTGTCTCCTCGCTTTCTCATCAATCTATAAAATTGTTACGGTGCAAACATCCAAACGGATGCCGTTGTTGAGAAGAGGACAGGAGGCAAAGGAAGACAAAAGAAAATGATAAAATAGGCAATAGTTAATATGGCCCCAAAGGTTGAGGAAAACAAAGTTTAAAGAGTTAGCCATTTATACAGGTGAATATTATTTTCTAAACTATTTCTGTGCACCCTCAGATACCAGTGCACCCCACCTTCTATCCCCTTATATCACTTTATTTTTCTCCACTGTATAAGAAAGCCAAAATGGGGAAAACCAACAAAAAGATACAAGCTATTCTCATCTTGATATTTTTACTTAGCTGGGTATTTTCACTTGAGTCATTCAGCTAAGAAATTTTCCTCTACCTAGAGGGTTGAAATATTAGTACTTTTCTTCAAAAGCTGGTAGAGTGAATAATTCAACTTTCTCTGCTGTAATTCACATCATTTTAAAATTTATTCTGATATTGCAATCATTAATTTCTGTGCTAGAATTATGGTTGCATGTATACCCATCTGAAGTAAACTGGTTTCATTAGAGTAGCAATGGTCTTACCAATAGCATGATATGGTAAACTAGAAAGTATTTCCCTCCTGAGTAAAGCAAAACAAATAGGAAAGTTTGGCAATTTTAAGTATCAAATATTAATAATATTTTGGACAGAATCTTATTGCTTAAAAAAACTGAACACATCTGATGGTCCATGATCTATCCAAGAGCAGCAACTGAAAGGATGTCTTTGTTTGATCTATCTATTATCCAATTTCTGCTGTAGGTCCTTCTTGCTGGGGAGCATAATTTTAACCATTGCTTCTGTTGCCTTTTCTCTATTACCTCCACAAAGACCACTGCTTCTTCCCTGTTAATCTTTACGTGGTGAAGCTGTCCATCAGCCATGTTTTTGAAATCAAAGTTAACAACATCGGGTTCTTGATGTCTGTTTAGCTTGTACCTGATCTGCAAACTTCCTAAAGTAGGGGGAAAAAGTTATATTTTAGTTAAAATTGTATTTTAAAAACTACTTAAAAAAACTCAAGAGTCCTTTTTTGATATTAATTTCTGGGGGAAAGTTCACAGTAGTTCATTTGCATGTACACTTTCCTCATAATCCCTAGAAGTCAGTTTCCATGTGAAATTGCACTATTTTCAAAATCAAGAGCAAATATGCTGCAAATAAGCAGGCCCTTTCCTGCAAAATTTTAATTTGTCAAATATGTGATTAAGCATTTGCAAATCTCCGTACTAGCCTCTAACTTAAAAAAATAAGATTTAGTATATTATGAAGTGCCGAACTACTGTGGAATATTGCAAGAACGTTGCTTCTATCATCTCGTCTTTCAAAAAAAATACATCTACCATTCCTGAAATGCAACTGATGAATGGAATTATTATAAGCAAACACTACTCACTTAATTGCCTGCAAAGATGTCAATAAATTTACTTCACAGGATATCTTCCAGTTTAACAGAGAAGATGTCCTAATATATATAGATAAGCTTCAAGCTCAAAATGTATACAGTGAGGAGACATATACTTATTGAACAATATTATTTTTATTTTGGTGTTCAGTGACCTTGGGCCATATTTGATTTAGTTGAAATGATATATTCACATGTTTGTATGTTCATTTGTTTTCCTCACCCAGAGGATTTACTCATAAAATTTTTATCTCTAATCCAGATAAAGGGAAGAGAACAATAACAGTAAGTGGTTTTCTGTAGCACACACGTCCTAAGCCACATACCATTACCCTGTATCGATGTACTAGCATTTCCCGTGACTACTTTATGGCCGAAAATCAGAACCAACAGATTATTTTGTGGACGTTTTCTTACACATAATGCTAGTTTGTTAACATTCTCTCAAAACTTCTCTACTTTGATTCAAAGGAAATTACTTGTTATGTACAAATAGGCATCTTATTTCAAAATGAACCACAAAACTGATACTGTTACATGGAAGAGTAAAGTGATCCTAGCAATGATAAAATATAATAAATATTTTATCTACATAAATTAAAAATTCACACTGATTGTGTTAAATTACCAAAATTATAAAGCGATACAGGCATTTTAAGTGTTTTAAATAGTCCTTTTAGATTAAGCTGATAGGACAGTACTGAAAACACAAAACTGAATACACAGGACAGGCACACTTCTTTTCCTGTTTGTCGTTTGAGCAGCGGGACCATGAGAAGGATCTACATTGTTCCTGACCTAATGTTCTAACCCGGTTTTCCCTCGTCTGAACAGCACTCACCATTTTTGGCAATGATAACTGAAAGGTATTCTTTGTAAAAGGAGTTGACGTAGAGCAGCAAGCTCGGGGTCCGTGTGGTGCGGAAGCTAAACTCGATCGTTTCCCTGCTTAGCCTCATGTCACCGTGAAATGAAGCCGCGTGGGAGCTGGAATTTTTACTTAGGGAGTAATTTTCTTGAAAATTGTAAATCACAGATGAGCCAGATCCAAAATAGGCAGAAATCTCTGAAATGATAAGCACATTTTACGTTAAAAAATTTAAGAAATAAGGATGTTGCCTCGGTTATACTGACACTTTGCAAATTTAAAAAATAACTATCCAAACTTTTAAAAATCATTTTACTTACACAAGATTAATATCCTAAATTCGCACATAAACACACACACACACACACACCAAATAGATTTGTATAAAAGTGAAGAAGGTGGTGGGAGAGGTAACTAGCTCGGGATCCCAGAACTCTGCTTTCCTCCATTACTATACAGGGCAGGTGTTGAACGTGAGCTTCCGATGATGCTCATGGATAAATGTGGCAACATCTCCACTCCCTCAGGGCTTTAGGTTTTTTGCCTGTTTATTATTTTTACTCTCTATAGATACACGTTTGAGATACTACATAACATGTGGATGCAGAATAATATTCCTGATTACACTTAGCGAGATGAACTGGAAATCATTTAGATCCAGAAAATAAAGGCATCCTCTTATAAAGACATGAGGATGTAAAGACACAGGTCTTAGTTCTAACTTTAAACGTGAGAAGCATAGAATGGTAGCAGCAGTGATTGATTACCACAGGTTGATTTCAAACGATAACTTATTCCTCATAAAAAGTAGATGACCTGAAGAGTGCACTTTGGCCAACTTTCCATTAAAAAATCTCAAAGGCTTTCATTGCAAATCAGGGACTGATTCAATTTGCAGCCAGTTTTCGTTAGCCTCCTTCAGGTAAAGGTTCAGTAGCCCAGAAACACTTAAATAAAGCAACTGGATTAAACTGGTTGACATTTTTCTATGAGGAACTATAGCAAACGTTTGTCTATTCATGGAAGTCTGTTCAGAACGCTGAGTACTCCACTCAGTTCGTTCCTTCTTCCATGACACGGAGCAGTGAACAAGACCAGCTGAAAAACAGTCCACTGTTTCACTTCACCAACAGACAGTCGGCATTTCACAGAGCAAAACGACCGAGTATCTCTATTTTGTTACACATCAATACTGAATGGAAACGTTATTTATATTCCTGGAAATAATATTTGTTTGGTAAAACAACAAAGCTTCCCAAATGTCTTTGCATTGCTGACCATCTTCAAAAATAACAATAATGCTTTTAATGATTTGAAAAATGAGAACTGCCCATGGGACTGGTTGTTGACACCCATATTACTTAAGAGCATTAGCTGTAGATAGAAAGGATCAGACTGCGCAGCCAACACTCTACAACACCTAGAGGCGACTATTACAGGGTTTACCATCGATAAACACGGTGTTCAAAGAACCGCAGCAAATATTTAAGTAATGAACTGTCATTGGCATAAGATAGGCCATTTGCCAAAAAAAATTCAGAAATGGAAATACTTGTGTTTCAAATAGCTACAGAGAAAAAGAACTGTGGGAGGTTTTATTCACGTTGGATTGTCTTGCTGCTGGGGCACCCACGTCACACTCACCTTCTGAGCAGAAGGGCCCTGTGTATGCAGAGGAGGTGCAGTCACAGGAGAAGCCGCTGGGCTTTTCCCTGCACTTCCCGCCGTTGTGGCACAACTTCCCGTAGCTGCTGCAGTGCCCTCTGCAGCCCGGCTCCACTCCCGGAGTCACCTTGGCTCTTTCTTCCAGGTCCAGGGCCATTCCGTTCAACTGCAGAGACCGAATGCATCCCAGAAAGCCCCTCTGTCGGGTGGCCGTTCCACCTAAAAGGGAAATACTGCAAATGCAAACACGTTCCTAGGTGTTTTGTTCAGGATTTTAAGACCACACAAAACTGCGGCCTCACGGAGGGCGGCCAAAATCATGGCCTTAACAGAGAACCACTGGAGTCTGAAGAGCCAATACACTTTTAGAAGCACGATTTGTGACAAAATAGTAGAAGAATTCAAAAACATAAAACATTGATTCACGTTTTTTTCCCAAAGGTTGAATTTGTTATAGATTTGTTTTCTAAAAGAGTTCTATTAAACTTTAAATGGGAGACTTTTTTTAATCAGTCTCTTTATTTTAAAGAACTTAAAGGCTCTTTCATTCCAAATAACAGTGATATGCATTGATATTCTTATGTAGAAACTAACCTTTTTCTTGCAATTTTAAATAAGCATATATTTGTGGGTAAGTGTGGTTCGTCCTTCACATTGAAACCTGATCCTGATGCCGGGACAGTTTTAATTTAGTGAGAACTATGAAGGAATCCTTGAGCTTTTCTAACTTGACTGTGCGTTGATGTGACCTTTTGGTTGTTATCTTTTCATCAAAAACACACAGCATCAGTTTGAGCACCAGAGTATTTGCTTCTGTCAGGCATATTTCCCAGTGAATTTTTTCTAAGTGTTGGACCAATGTTCATTGTTAGAGATTCTCAACGAAATCAGGAAAGGGGATTAATGAGGACACACAGTGGTGTAACATTTATTGAATAATATATAACAACATGTATTTACCAAGTCACCCTTGAAGAGGTTTACAGTGTTTGGGTAGAATCAGACCCTGCTATTCTAAGGCAGAGGTTCTCAAACGTTAAGGAATATGAGTACTACATGGAAAGGCTTCTTAAAATACAGGGTCAGGGGCTTGTCCCAAGAAATACTGATTGTGTGGACCAGAAAAAAAGGCTGTGAATCTAAACGGTCAACAAGCACACAGGTGAACCTGATGCAGACAGTCACTTAAAGCACTATCTTACTGGGAATGTAAGCTCTGGGTGCACTTGCGCATACACTGGTGCCCAGGAATACCATACATTAACGCTCAGAATTTGAAGGAGGAAGATAGTGTCCTCATCTAAATAATCTGGGTGGCTTACCCAGAGACAGTTAGGTGGTCTTGGGGCCTCTCAAAAGGAGCTTCATCTTTGAACAGACGATGCTGCCTCACCTCCAGGATCCTACACCTGCTCTGTACCTGTTCTCTCTTCCAGAATGTGTTAGCTCTCCCTACACGCCCACCCCCAACTTCATTTAGCTAGTTCCTAATCTAGCCTCATTTACCTAAGGTCTCCTATTCTCAGAGATTCAACAGGTTTTTTGATTTTTGTTTTTTGTTTATTTTTTGGTATTTCAGAACCGAAATTTGGCCAGAAAGACCCTAAATAAGTACGTCTTTGTCATCATCTAGCAAGCTTTACTTTTGTACAGTGTTCCTTGTATCTTATCAGTGTATCTCCATCAGAATACACATTCAATAAGGGCTATTTCAATCACACTATATCCCCAGAACAAAGAACAGTGCCTGACACATAATAGCTGTGCGACTATTATAATTATCTATAATTATAATTATGTATAATTATAACTAATTATCAATTAATATTGATAATAATTATTACTTCTCAATGAATTTACTGTTAGTAAATAATTAACACACTCATTCACTAAACCAGCTGTACCTTAGGAGTAGCAGATGGGAGCTTGGTGCTTCAAGAGTTGAAGAGAGGTACAGCCTTTCCTCACAGGGATGTTTGGGTCCCTGGGACTGAGATTGTCGATAAAACTCAATAAATATTTCTGAATCAATTAATTCTATGTTTTTGGATAATGAAACACCAGGAAAGGGCAATAAAAGAATTTCTGAGAATTCTGAACTCATGGTACTAATGCTATTTAGTCTTATATTTCAAATGACTATATTTAAATATCTGTATTCAAATGGCTTCAGTTGACATAATTTGTGTCTTTTCAATGAAGAATATGAAAGTCTTAAGGGTGTGGGTCATATTTTCTATTTATAAATCCAGATGAAGTATGGTACGGAGCCAGACATCTTACAATTCCAGTTTATGTGGGCAAGGAAGAGAAGGACTTGCTTTTATCCCAGAGTTTCAGAATTGCTGACACAATTGTTTCATCCGTCCTACATTTACTCAATCTCCTGCCATCCTTGAAGTCTCTCTTCTCCCCTTACCTTGAGGACATCTTTTCTCTTCCTTCCACATCAAAGCTGCTGCTAACTCAACTCAAAGAAAGTCTAGGGCTCAGTCAAGTCTGTGACAGAGATTCTTTCGGCATCCTTGCTGGAGTTTTCTTTCCTGGGAAAGGAAGGCAGCCTGCAGCCTTGGTTTTAGCTTTGGCCCAGGCACTCTTTGGAGGAGGGCCAGACACAGCGAAATCTGGATTAGAGGTGTATTCCTGGTGTATTTCATGGACTTCGTGTTACAGTATTTTAAATCACAGTGTAGAGTTTATAGTACACAGTAACATTAAATCATGGCCTGTTATGCATTTGTCACTCTGAAACATCTACAGTCTCTCTGATTTAGGGGTTTGTCTCATTCTACCAGTGACATAATAATAACTAAATAACCCAGAGTCCAACAACTGAATAATCCATTTTCATTGGTTCCAATTCATTCATTCTTGTTTGTTTTCTGCTGTTTTGTTTCAGGTGATGAGAAACTAGAGGCATAGAAAAGTCCAGGGACTAGCCCATGGGCATAGCTGAGAAATTTTAGAATAAACACATTTAGTCAGAGGCAGAGTTAAGACTAAAACCTACAGTTGGCCTTTCACTACAAGGCCGCTCCTTTCCTCTCCATATAAGAATATGGTCAAAGAAGAAAACTTCCATTTTCTTCTCCTCAGATCACTTTTGGTTTGACTGGCATTTCAGTTCTGCAAGCTTTATTTAGCAGCTCTTTGCTGGACACTGTCTGACATTGGAGGTACAGAGTTATATGCAACTGATCGTGGTCTCAGAGATCTCACAGTCTAGTAATGGATTTAGACAGAGAGACGTGAGCACAACATGGTGTCAGTGTCAGAAACAGATACCCCGTGGAGAGGAAGGTCAGAGGATGGGGATATTAACAGGTGAAAATACACACGTAGACATGGGAAATACATGCCTAAGGAGCATCCGTAATAGCGAGCCGGAAATCAACAGTTTTGTAAACAGGACTTCTTAATTCCACACTTTTAAAGAGTTAATGGTTGTCTAATCAAACAGTTCTAAACTACTTTTTTAAATTACCAAAAAAATGTAATGTCTAATTAGATATAAACATTTGCAGCACACATGTATTGAGGATTTTTACTTTACCATTAGGTTTCAAGTTAATAACCTTTTATTTTAAGATGTAACTGTTCAGGAAAACATGACTAATGTAAATACGATTGGGCCTGAAAGCTTAATTAAAGATTCCAATGACTTTTCTGGGTTAGAGTATGTCCAATTAAAATGAGTTGCAGTTTGATTAATTGATTCTGGATGTTTCTGCTGAGTTATTGTGTTTGGAACTGTCTTCCAATTAATTTTCTATCAATTTACCTGCCATACTATATCAGATATAATGGATTCCGTAACTTCACAAACACTGAGTATTCTGTGAAACAAATACCCAACGTTTCTACGTGGATGAATATAACTGAATCTGCTCCCTTACATAACAGTATTGGGACACTGCACCTAAATAAATGCGCAAGGTGCTGCGTAGAGACTGAGCCCAATCCCTTTACCACATTCCACACTCTCAGGAAGTTAGACTAAGTGACAGATGCTACTGTCACAGAGTACAAGCTGGCTCCTTCCTATGCCAATTTTCCACTACTTTTGTGGCAGGAAGACCTTTCATTTTTTAATGGCAAATTATTTATGTGCTCTGCTTGAATATTACTGAGGATTAACTGGGAACAACTGTGTAATTTGCCCAGGGGCCTTAGAGGAAAAAAGAAATCAAGATCCCCACACTTCTCTTCAAAATCCAAAGTTACAGAAGCTTGTCAGAGTACAGGGGTTCTCTCTGACCAGGGTGCTGTGCAGAGAAAGGCAGGGAAGGCCCTGATCATGGGTCACCTGGGGGCAGGGAAGTGACTGGGCATGAGGGCTGGGCCACGACCAAGTCAGGGGACTGACGGGAAAAGCGGTCCTCTGTACATCACGCGTTGGACCTTCAGTCCTGTCCTTCCCAGCCATCCCCTAGGTCTGGGGAAGATGCAGCCCTGCAGCAAGGATGGTATCAGTTAGTGTAGAAAGCTGTGAGCCTGGAAGCCCAGCTATAATTTTGCCATGGAATGTTCCTCACTGAGCAAAGCCCTGGGCGGGCTGGGAAGAGGAGGACTGTTTTCCCTCACGTTTAAAGAACGATCATGGTTGAAAGAGGCAGGTGGTGTAAGCAACCGTGTCACAGGCAGAAAATTCAGTCACTTTTCCCTGAACCAGAGTCAGTGGTGAGCACACGTCCCAGTGGTAGTGGCAGCAGGGAAAAATGGGTCTACTCAGACTTGAGGCCACAGCACCGTCTGGTTTGACCATACTAAGGTCTATTTCAAAGAAATGAATGTTGGTGGTATTAGTCACATTCTCTGATTTCAAGAGATCCCATCTGAATTCTGATTTTAGTCAACAGTCACTCAGATTTGCTCGCTAGACACAGAAAAGTACACTGGGAGCTTCTTTGGCTAACCGTGAAAAAGACATATCAAGGAGGGGAGAAGAAAATAATGGAAATAAATGATATGATTACATTAAAGAGAAATGTGACTTTTGTTGCACTGCACTTTGGTAATGAGGGAACATATTTACGACTACAAAAGAAAATTAGTCTGTAATAAAAATTATTCAAACATAAAGTTGTTTGGCATGCTCTTCCTGTAACTATATTTTAGCCTATCAAAAACAAACCGAAAGCAAAAAGAAAAAAATCTAGAATATATTATAATTGAGAACTTCTGCTCATCAAAAGACACCATTAACAAATGTGAAAATGCAGTCCACAGAGAAAAAGGAAGATAGCTGTAGTGAATTTACCTGAAAAGGACTCATCCAAAATATATAAAGAATTCTACAATTTGTTTTTAAAAGAGGACAACCCTGTAAAAATGGGCAAGAGATCTGAAGAGCCACTGCATAAAGGACGCTGCCCAAATGGCCAACAGAGACTTGGTAGAGTCTCCTGATGCTTGGCAGACGCTCATTCCTGTGACCCAATAACTCCATCCCACGTGCACACCCCACAGATATACAAGCATATGTTCACCAAAAGACCAGCACAACGATGTGTTTGTAACATGCAACTTTGAAAGTATACAAATGCCCATCAACAGTAAATAAATATCTTTGTACTGGCACTGCCAGTGTCCCAAAAGCTCCCCAGGCCATATGAGTGTGTAAGTAGGTTGAAAACCAGCTTTCAGAGCTTCAATATGCTTAGAGTTCAGCATTAACCTTTGAGTATGGCATTGTTTGCTCTTGACACTTAATAAATATTTGTAGATCTGATGCAGTTCGAATGCAATGCAAATGACTTGTGAGTCTACGGCAGGAGTCCTTACTTCTCCTTCGGGCCCTGGTCCCAAAGTATCGAAATGAAGTTTGCCCCGTTTAATAACCTGTCAGTGAAAAATTTAGGCTGCAAACAAAAATTTTAGAGCTGGTTGAATGAAAATCAATTCAAGGCTAATTTAAGACGCTTCTAAGAAAAATGCTGAGTTTACAAGCCAAAACAGAAAACGACCACTGTCACAATTCATAAAAAAATGACTGATTCTTTTCTCTGCCTCATTTCCGTGGTTGGAGCATGTCTGTGGGTGTGAAATCACAGCAGTGACTCTCAACATTGAGTCCTCAGTGTTTACAAGGTCAAGGGCACATGTTAATCACACCAATCAGCATCATGTTGCTAAACTTCTTATTTAAGGTAGGGAATAGCACCTCTGAATAGGACTATTTAACTAAGATATGTCATAAATCACACACATACAAAAAAGGACAAAGTGAGAGAACGTGAAAAGGTTGGTGAAGACCCAGTGCCATAATTTAGAACAAGAATAGAGAAAGATGGGCTACAAATAGGAGGGGAATCATCATTTTTACACTGAAAAGCAATGTAATGGTTGAGATTATTTGGGGGAAGGGAAGATGTTCATTGCATTGTTGCTACTGTTCCTCATCTGACTATCACACTACATTAATGCTAACTTTTTCATACAAGGATTTCTGTTCATTATTTTATTACTCCTTCACTTCGCAGGCCATCCTACAGTTTAGATTAGTTGAAGATAGTTGTGCCAATATTGGGAACTGCAGGGGTTGTTAAAGTCCTTCTGTTATAATTCTGTGGTGTAGGCTAACACCAGCTGAATCTCCAAAACTACCTATCATTTCCTTATTCCTATTTCAGCTGCCATATAATTGTTGCCCAGCTGAATCACGTTTTTAGTCATGCTTTCTATTTATTTTTACTCATTTTGTTCAGAAGTTAAAGCATTAGTCTTGCCTCAGGGTTTCACTCTGAGATGTGAACACACTTTATGATTGGTCTTTAGGGGAGAGAGTGAAGCAAGCAATGGAGAAAAGCACATTGGATTCTTTCATGTTATCCTATCGCAGCAGTCACTTCTGAGAGACTGCCAAAAACTCTAATCTCAAAAAAAAGTAACATCGACAAATATCATCAACATAGGTCTGCCTATGGGAGCACAGGGAGCTGGAGAAAATAATTTAATTCAAAATTAACATATATTCAAATATCTGCAACGTTCTACTTGTAGGTAAAAGTGTTAAAGATAGTATCTCAAACGAACAAATTTCTACATTATCGAAATTTCTACTGTTTCATATTTGTAGTACTATAAAATAACTTCATTTAGTATTTGAAATATTCTACAACAGGTTTAATGTTTTGTGCAATATTTGTTTACAAACAGGAAGGTGAATTTTTGGTAAAAGCTGCTAAATGCTGGGGTAATAACATAATCTAACTTTGACAGACTGATACTAACTTGGTCTTTCAGTTTTGCCCTGTAGTTATAAAAACTGTGTTTCCACATAATTTAAAACATCATCATCATCATCATGGGTCTGAATTTAAACATTTTTATTAGGGAAAAGAAAGTGACGCTGAAAACTGTAGACTTACTCTTCGCAATGATATCTATCTCATTCATTTGTCCTGATACCTAAATACAAATGAGAGTCGTTTTGCACGGTTGAAAATACTGATTAGTCATAATTATTTTTTAATATGGATGGGCGAACTACAAATTAAGCTCTTGAACTTGTAAGTAAGGGAAATGAAATTGTCCTTTAAAATTTTAACCAGAAAATCAATTATATTGGATTAAAGCAGAGCCAGTCACCCAAGGATCACTGGCTCTGAGAGCAGACTTAACTCCAGCACTTTGAAGGTATTAACACACGGGCAAACAGTTTCTAAGACAATGTCCTTCTACATGTGACGCGCTGGCACAGAACATATGAACAAAGCAGCCAGATTTCCTCGTGAGAGTGTGATTATGGGGCGGGTGGAACCTCATTGAAGGAGGTGGGATATTTTCTCTGGACTATGAAGAAAAACCAGGGGCCTTTTCCAGCCTGGCACAAGTGTGGTCTGTATTGTATATGTGGGACCAGGGGACAGCTTTAATCATGCCACAAGTTAGGATTAAGGAAGAAAACAAGGAAAGTTAACTTCAGGTGAAATTAAAGACTGAGAAATGATGTGAGTAACGCAAAGACCTTGCCAAAGGTTATTAGCAGGAGTAAAAAGAGTGAAACACTAACAGCGATAACCGACTCACTAGCAAGTGGTGTGCATCTCCATGTAAAATATGTCCCAACTCTCTTTATCACCATTTCCCCTTTAGCCCGTGCCACCACGATCTCTCATGGGGACTAATGCCGTGGCCTGCTTCTACCCTTTCCTTCCATCCATTTTCCTCACAGCAGTAAGAGAGAACATGGAAAACGTAAATTAGACCATGCCACTCGTCTGATACTTTAGAACAAAATCCAAATTCCTCACCATGGCCTTTGCACCATCCTCCTCTCACACCAATTCTCTCCTCAGCCACCACGACTTACTCCTTAACTCCTGAGAAGTTCATTCCCACCGCCTGGAATTCTCTTCCTTCGGATATTCCCAGGGTTCCCTCTTCTGCTTCATCTGGCCTCTGTTCCAATGTAAGGTCCTCAGAGAGGACTTCCATGAACACCCTACTTGACATAGAAGCCCCCCAAACCAAATTGTTGCCTGATGCCTTACTTTACTTTTTACTTTATTGTATTTATCATTACCTGAAACTTTATATACATACACACACACATACAGACATATGTGTGTATGCATGCCTGTGTGTGTATATGTAAATTGTTTTTATATATATTTATATACATATTGTTTTTTTATTCTGTCTTAGTTTTTACTCTTTTATTGGCTGCCTCTTGTCTCTTCCACTGAAACATACTCTTACGAAGGCAGAGAACTACTTTTGGTCTCGGTAGTGCTACATTAAACTAGCTGTAATTATTACCAGTTTTTTACTACTTTTCACCCACTTTATGCTAATTCAGTATAACCTTTTAATTATAATTTAAATTCTATTGAATCTTCCCACAGGGGAAAGGTATTTTCATCTAGAAATAAAAAAAAATGCTGATTTGTTTGATAGTAATGTTGTAAATTGACAAATTACTATTTTGTCTTGTACGTATTATTCTATTAGCTTGTTTGGGGCCCTTTCCTAAGAGTGGTTCACTCTTGCAGTAGAGGTGAAGATGAAAACAGACCCTTATGTGGCCTCTTGACAGCCAACAATGTACCTCTACCTAAGGCTGCAAACCTTTTTTTTTTTTTAACATGAGTCCATCTTTAATATTATCACATTAACCACTTCAATTTGCTCAGTTACCTATGAGTAGGAAGGAGGGAACTGTATAAAGAGATTTTTATTAATAGATGTAACTTTTTTTTCAGAGATCTTTCTTTCTGCCTTTCCTTTTTAATTTTCAGCAACTTTAACTTAAACATAAGAAAGATTTCAGTTTTTAAAACTTTCAAGTAACACAATCATCCTTGAATTTAACACATGTAGGAATGTCAAAAGCCTAACCAACTGCCTCATAAAGATGAAGTCTCTTAGATCTTATTAAAATTATAACACATGACTGATGGCAAAAGACTCAAGTCTGTTCGAACACACAGTTGTGTGTCATAATAGTACTTCTATTCATTACAACTACCTGAAACCAAATTAAGGCTAGGATTCCCATCAGACACAATATATAGTGACTCCATTTCTATGAAGTTAAAATTCATACGAAGAATGAAAGGTCATGCACAGGCAAACTGCAGCAGATTTCACTGAAAAATTCGAGGACTGTTTCAGCCTTCTCAATTTCTAAGAATAGTAAGGCTATTTCCTAGATCCTGACAGATTTGAAATTGCTGTACCTTTTCTTGTGGCCATCTCTTATTTTTCGTAACTCAAGAAATATCTATGTCTATTTCCTGACTGAGCTCCTAGCATGTTATTGAAAGAAAAGTTATGTATTTCTTTTCATGATTTCTTTGTGATTTCCATACCCTTAAATAAGCTTCATCCTTTGCAGTGAAAGAGAATAAAACAAGGCTGTTAAGCAAGAGAAGATGTAATGGGGATCTGATGAGAATTTTGTCCTAAAACATAACTCTTACAAGTGCTTGAAATATAACTTCTGATAATTTACAATTTATCCTGCTTGACAGCATTGCTGTGTCCTCATTTACACTAAAATGTATGAAAAGTGATCAAGGCATAATTCCTTGAACTTCATGGTCAATAAGTTCTGTTAAGTAATTAGCAGAGATGTAAAGTAAAACAAACACACCCAGAAGGATTCTGCTATCAAGTCTCTAAAATACCAAGTGAATGTATTTAGAAAACAAGGAACAATGTTTGGATATAAATATGAAGTAGGTGGTCACAAGACATGAGAAAAACAGGGAAAATAAGGGACACCAGAAGAACTGGTGAAACTGGTCAAATCATGGATCCTACACCCTTTGCTCGTGCTTTTTTTTTTGCCCCGCTATTGGCCTGTTTTACACAGGGGTCACCGGTTGGCATCAGCTGGATTTATAAGGAGGGTTCTTCCACTTCCTGGGGAAAAGAGGTAAACATTTCCAATATTATATTAAAGATACTAATATTAAAGAAAAACTGAAACAAGCCACATAATCTGTAATAATAAGAATGTTTACGTTAAATCTATTCAGTGCTGTAGGTCAATTATATCTCAATAAAATGGGAATGGAATAAAAGAATGCAGGTTTAGGCATCAGTCAAACACAAATTTGAAGTTCATTTATTAGGTGGATTCCTGAAAACAGGTCATTTCAGCTCCCTGAAACTCAGTTACCTCCTCTTTAAAACAGAGATAATACCCATTTCACAGGTCGGTTACGAGGAAGTAATAGAACACCTGGCGCAGCCTGGAACATAGGTTCTCAATAAACGGTGATTTGGTGGTGGTGTTATCATGATCTTATAGTTGGTGTTATATTTTATTTTGGCCCATCTCTGCACTTACATCATGAAATGAAAGACAAACTCCCTAAAAGCAGGACTTACCCACAAAGAGCTGACTGTTGAGCTGCAGGAGGACATGCCCATCAGCTGGAGCGGGCTGCGTCCTCGGTGAGAGCTGATCCACTTGAACAGATGCCTCTCTTGTGTTCCTCTCAACCCTAACGTGGTGCCACTGGTTGTCGCTGAAGTGAGTGGGTGACTGCACCGAGATTTCAAAAGGCCCATTCCCCACATCGAATGAAAATGTCACGACTGCAGGAGCTGGAAATGTCAGACATGAAGATTGTTCACGTTAGTCCCCGTGGTGGACAGCTGAGTCTTCAATATACTCAGGAATAGCACCATAGCATCAACGGTCACTAAACATGAAGACAATGGTTTGAACTCTATGGAAGGAACCGTTGATGTCAGTACAGAATAGATGTGGAATGAGACAGTAAAATACATTTGTATTTTGGGGAAAGAATGGATTCTAAGAAATTCATCACCAGAGTTAGTTTTTCATGGTGATAAAAATGAAAGTTATTTAGCCAGGGCAAGAAAACTAAACAGCATCTGGCATTTTATATAAAAATAATTTTGACAGTGATTCAAAGTTTATTTAATTTCAAAAGCATGCAATATGCATTTGATATCAAAATACTAATAGCAGTCTAAGAGGATATCAAAACAATACAGATGGTTGATTTAATTAAGTAATTTTGAAATTAACTGAGAATTTGGATTTTTAAAATTTTTAAATTTTTTGAATTTAAAAGACTTAAGTTGGTTCTAGAGAAGACTAGTAATTTCCCCAAATTATTATATATGTTAAATATCAAGTAATTTTCTTGCAAAAACGCTATCTTAATATCATAGTTTTTTTCAAAAGGACACAATGAAAAGATTCAGCTGATAAAGTAGAAACATAGTACTTTAAAAATTAGTTAAAGAATTTACTCCTAAATAGAATCCCATAGACTTCTAAGGAAAAGAAGACTTACAGCGTAGCTCTATCCGTATAAAATCAGTAATCCCCAGGTTCTCTAAAAATACCCCAGATGAAGCTGTTGTCTTAAAAAAGAAAGACACGTCTGCACTAAGTTCTCCGTGGAAAGTAGGAAAATGAAGGTATGAAGCCTCAGTATTGAAGGAAGCTGAATTCCAAAATAACCCTGTTTTTTTTTAAAGGGAAAAATAAGAAAGGAAAAATAATTCATAAAATAAATGACATAATTACATTTTCTTTTTTTTTTGGCAGTTTTACTCTTAAAATATTGCTAATTTACACAAAACTGCTTTTCTTTTGTCTGTTAATTATACAGTATACAAGACGTGAAAACATGATTGGAGATTTTACAAGGGTTGAAATTCTGGATTCCTTCCAACATGGGAGAGGAATGATCACTGCAGTAACAGTCTGAAAGTTATATTTCATATAAGGAAAATAACCTGCAGCCTAAATACCAAAGCATTATGATAAGATCTGCCAAACATTAATAGACATTTTTTTATAACTTGAAAATTTAAACACCTACATTACTTTGAATAACAAAAACTCTACAGAAGCTCAAAGTGTTTTTTGTTCTAATACTTCTAACATACCTTACAGAGTTACACCACCAACTAACTGTTTTCATTAATGGGTTTTGTGATTTTCTAAACTGAGATTGGCAGTCAAAATATTCTCATCTAATTAAAGATCAAGACACTACTTACTCTGTGCTATGCTGATATGCTCATGAAAATGCTCTTTTCATTCAAAACTATCTTTTATTTTGCTTATAATAGTGAAGTAGGAAAAGGGTTCTCAACATTTTTTTAAATGCTCAAAATAAGGAGAAAATGTTTAAAAACTATAGTATAAAGTAAGACATCTACAAAAATTGTGTGGACTATAAAGTAAATTATAATTTCTGTCCAAATACAACTTCTTATTTTCACCTTCCCATTCATTTTTTGGTTACATCTACAAGTTTCTACAAGATTTCTTTTGAAAAAAGTATTCTCGGTCTTATAAAAACAAAGCATGGAAAAGAAATACACATGCAGTGGCACGAAGTGACGGAAGTGAAATCCAACCGGATACACGTGGTTGATGAGAAGCATTATCGGAGAAACGAACTACGCGTTGCCGCTGCCACCAGCAAGTTGTCGACACATCAAAAATAAATATACATCTTCAGTTTTAAGCAACAGCCATCATATGTACTCACAACACTGAATGAAATTCTACTAAATGACCTTCCTGGAAGAAAGACGTATTGATCCTCTGAAGTTAGAACACAGGAATTTCAAAACAACGTTTTGTTATGTTAGCAGGGAACAGACACCTCGTTAAGTTAAAAGTCACGAACTTGACTTGGCTTCTATTTGTTCCTTAGATTATGATTTATTTTCTATAAATTCTGGATCCAAACAAACGGTGCTTACATCTCTTGTATTTTTTCCTGTATGTCCTACGGACCTGATTCAAAAGTCAATCCTCAGCTCATATGTGGACAATTTTAGAGCTGAGTCTATTCAGCTGCGAATATACTTAGAGGGCTTTTTTTCCCCCTACATCCAAATGAAACTGTATATTTTCTGAGTATGTCAAACTTTGCCCTTATTTCCATTCTACAGCTATTTCCGTGCCTAGACATTTTGCTCTCTACGAAAGACAGCAAGCAAAGCAAAATATCAAGCCAGGGGTAATAACACATTAGTGTTCTTAAAAGTTTTTACCTGACCTATTTTTAGAAGGAATTAAATGCCTTTCTGTTGAAATGTGTGAACATTAAAATAAAGCTGTAACTTTAAATTATGGAGTATTATTAAATCTTGCTCATCTGGAGTGATTACTAAGAGGAACCCTCAGAATTACTTAAAGGTCTCAATTAGATATTATTACTATAAGAACACAATATCCCACTTGTTTCATTTTTATATCACAACTAACCCAATAAAGCATCGTACAGAGGGCTTCAGGGAACGGGCTGAAACAGGAACAATTCTTTGAATTGCTGCTATTTTTACAATGAATGCTTCTACAGTAATGAAAACAATTTATTACCTTAGGTGGTTTAAACACTCACACACACATAGTACCACATTTATCTAGTTAGCAAACCTTATTTTACAGACTCACAATAGGTAAAAAAATGAAGTAAGATCACTTTATTGAATTAAGAAATTGCTGCTAATTCACAACAACTATAAAGACAGGAAAGGCCAATATTTCCAAATGATAGCTCAGCTCTTTACAGACTGTGCCAGGAAGCACCCAGGAGGCTCTGGGCTGCCTCTGAGAAAGGAGGGGCAAAAAAGCAGAAGCAGAGCAGAGCCCAGCAGGCAGACACCAGCCAGAAGCGGCAGGTCTTCTGAAGAGAGGATTTCATGGCTGGGGTGGATTAAAAATCCCTCAGCTATGCCTGGAGCAGACCAGAATGCAATCACTTACTATATGAATGCTCTTTATCTTCCCAACAAAATGCCATTTGCAGCAACATGGATGGACCTTGAGATTATCATATGAAGTGAAGTAAGTCAGACAGAGCAAGACAAATAGCATATGATATCACTTATATGTGGAATCTAAAAAATGATACAAATGAACTTATTTACAAAATAGAAACAGACGCACAGAAACAGAAAACAAATTTATAGTTACCAAAGGAGAAATGTGGGGTGGGGGAGGATAAATTAGGAGTTTAGGATTAACATATACATACTACTGTATATAAAACAGATAATCAATAAGGACCTACTGTATAACACAGGAAACTCTACTCAGTATTCTGTAATAACCTATATGGGAAAAGAATCTGAAGAAAATAGCTATATATATATATATATATATGTATGTTAAAAAACCATGATGCATTATTCTAAGTAATTATTACTAATAATTAATAAAAGTAATAATTAGTATATTCTCAATTACATTCAATATAAGGTACTAGAGATTTGGAAAGATTCTTTCAGGGATACCACTTACTTATTAACTTTCCAGAATTCAAAAGAAATTGTAATGAATAACGGGATCCATATGGTTTTTTACATAGAAAAGGAAGATGTACTAAGTATTTAATTCCATACATAAAGTAAAAAGAGCCCGTAAAGGAAAATTAACTTAGTAGAATATTAAGATTACAAGTAATTTTTAAAATACCTGTTTTGCTAAACTTTTATTTATATCATTTATTAATGATAATGATTCTCCTTTTAAAAGGAACAGATTTATAGAGACAGAAAGTAGATTAGTTGGCTGGGAAGATGGAAGGATTGAAAGATGACAGGGGCTAAGAGGTGAAGAGTTCTTTTTAGGGTAATGAAAATGTTCTAAATTGATTACAGTAATGGTTACACAATGCTATGAATATACTAAAAGTCACTGAATAGTTCACTTTACATCAGTGAATTGCATGGGATGTGAATTATATCTCAATAAAGATGTTTAAAAAAAGGACAGTATTTGAAAAATCTGGTTTTTGTTGTTGTTTTTTTTTTTTTAAAGAAGATGTTGGGGGTAGGAGTTTATTAATTAATTAATTAATTTTGGCTGTGTTGGGTCTTCATTTCTGTGCGAGGGCTTTCTCTAGTTGTGGCAAGCGGGGGCCACTCTTCATCACGGTGCGCGGGCCTCTCACTAACGCGGCCTCTCTCGTAGCGGAGCACAGGCTCCAGACGCGCGCAGGCTCAGTAGTTGTGGCTCACGGGCCCAGTTGCTCCGCGGCATGTGGGATCCTCCCAGACCAGGGCACGAACCCGTGTTCCCTGCATTAGCAGGCAGATTCTCAACCACTGCGCCACCAGGGAAGCCCCAAATCTGTTGTTTTTAAGACATTGTTTTACTTTTAAAATCAAAATACATATGACATGCTAAAACTACCTTTCCTTCTTTTTCAAAACCACTTATATGAAGTATGATTGACATGTAAAAAGCTGTACATATTTAGTGCATACAACCTGATGAGTTTGGTAACACTACCTTTCTTTTTTTTTATTTTTTAAAAATTTTATTTATTTATTTTTGGCGGCTTTGGGTCTTCGTTGCTGCGAGTGGGCTTTCTCTAGTTGCGGCAAGCGGGGGCTACTCTTCACTGTGGTGTGCAGGCTTCTCGTTGCGGTGGCTTCTCTTGTTGCAGAGCACGGGCTCTAGGCACGCAGGCTTCAGTAGTTGTGGCACGTGGGCTGAGCAGTTGTGGCTCATGGGCTCTAGAGCGCAGGCTCAGTAGTTGTGGCGCACGGGCTTAGTTGCTCCGCGGCATAGTGGGATCTTCCCGGACCAGGACTCAAGCCCGTGTCCCCTGCATTGGCAGGCGGGTTCTTAACCACTGCGCCACCAGGGAAGCCCCCAACACTACCTTTCTTAAAAGTGAATAAAATAAAATGAAATACAGAAATGCAAAGGCAAGGGATAGTTTACTAGTCAAATGAATCTTTCTGAGCACTTAATCATTTTAAAAAGCTGGAAATATGGGTTTCTTTAATGAAAACTTTTATTTTGAGATAACTGTAGATTTTCATGCAGTTGTATGAAATAATAAAGATTCTGTGTACCCTTTACCCAGTTTCCAACAATGATAACATCTTGCAAAATTGTGGTACAATATCACAACCAGGGTACTGGCATTGATACAGTTAAGATGCAGAACATTTCCATCACTGCAAGTATTCCTTAGGCTTCCCTCTTAAAACCATACCCTCTTCCATCCTGCCCTCAACCCCTCCTTAACCCTGGCAACCACTAATCAGTTCTCCATTGTCATTTGAAAAATGCTCTACAAATAAAGGCATACAGTACATAGCCTTTGAGACTGACAATTATTTCACTTATAATGACTCTCTGAAGATTCACACAGCTTGCTGTTATGTCAATAGTTCATTCCTTTTATCTGCTGAGTAGTATGCCATGGCATGGATGTTCCACAATTTATTTAACCATTCACCTGTTGAAAGACATCTGGGTTGTTTCCAGTTTTCAGCCATTAGAAATAAAGCTGCTATGTACATCCACGTACAGGTTTTTGTACAAATGTAAGTTTTCAGTTCTCTGGGATAAATGCCAAGGAGTACAATCACTGAGTCGTATGAGAGTTGCATGCTTGTTTTCTGTGAAACTGTCAAGAGCTCCCAGAGCGGCCGTATCATTTTACATTGCCACCAGCATGTATGAGTGATCAGTTTCTCCACATACCTACCAGAATTTTGTGTTGTCACTATTTTCTTTTTTAATTTTAGCCATTCTGAAAGGTGTGTAGTGATATCTCATTGTGGTTTTAATATGCGTCTGCCCAGTGGTTAATGACTTTGAGTATTTTTTCAGGTGTTTAATTGCCACCTGTATTCCCTACTTGTTGAAATCTCTCTTCATGTCATTTACCCATTGCGTTCCTGGCTTGCAGATGGTTGCATTCTCACCATGTCCTCACATGGCCTTTCCTCTGCGCACAGGTGGAGAGAGAGAGGGCTCTGTGATGTCTCTTTGTCTTCTTATAAAGACATGAATCCAATCAGATTAGGGACCCATGCTTATGACATCATTTAACTTAAATTATCTCCTTAAAGACCCCACTGTCTAATACAGTCCCAGTGGGGGTTAGGGCTTCAACAGATGAATTTTGGGGGTGGGGAACAATTCATTTCATAACATCCATACTTTAATTGGACTGTTGCTTCTTTTTTCATTGTTGACTTTTGAGGGGTCTAGTATCTCTAGTATCTCTAGAGACTAGTCCTTTGTCAATTCTCAGCCCACATCTTACTAAACCTATCAGCAACAATTAATGATTGATTATTTTCCTCTCTTTGAAATATGCTCTTCATTTGGAGTACAGGATACCAGCACTCATTAGTGGTGTCGTTCTCAGTTTCCTTTCTTTCTTCTTCCTCAACTCCCCAACCTATCAGTGTGGGAACGTCTCAAGGCCCTGTCATTATATTACTCCACCCACAATAACTCCTGCGGGCCATTTCATGGCTTTTAAATATGCTGCTGACTTATAAATATACAACTGAAGCCTGGAACTCTCAAACTAACAACTCCACATCTCTATGTGAATGTCTAAGAGCATCTCAGCGTTAATATGTTCAAAAACAGAATTCTTAACACTCCTCTGCAACTCCTTGACCCCAGCAGCAATCTTCTCCATCTCAGTTAGTGCCAATTCCATGCCTCTAACTGACTGTGAGACCAAACACCTTGGTATCATTCTTGACTACTCCTTTTGCAACCTACATCAATCCAACAGCAAATGTGATTACGTCTCCTTCTGAACAATACACATGTTACCACTATCATCACTGTGCCCATGGTCCAAGCCATCACTATCCCTCAGCTGTTGGTGATATGCTCATCAGCTCTACCCTGTTCAGTCTCACTAAAGCATAAGTTAGACCACACTGCTCCTCCTCCCAAAATTCTCTCCTGTTTTCCATTCTCATTCAGGTTGAAAAATAAAGACCTTTCAAAACCCTCAGTGATCTGACCACCAGTTTCCTCTCTGACTTATACCCTTCTCCTCTTTGCACACTCTGTTCCAAACATACGGGCCATTTTGCTGTTCCATGACCATATCAGCAACAGTCCCATCTCTGCATGGATACTCTGGCTTTCCCCGCTATGTAAAGTACTTTCACAGATACTCACATGCCTTGCTCTCTTATTTCCCTCAGATTTTTATTCAAATGCCACCTTCATAGTGAGCACCTAATAACCATCATATTTTAAATGCTCAATCCCACCCCAGTCCTCTCTCAGCTGCACTGCCTTCACAATACTTACGAGTGTCCGTCACACCAGATTACTTATTTGTTGTCCATCTCCCCCACCTCAGGAGAACTTGAGCTCCGAGAATGAAGATCTTCTTCTCTATTTATTTTTGCCTATTTCGTTCACTGCTGTTTCTCTCTCTCCCTGTCAGTCTCAATGTGGGGAAAACATGGTGCAGTGTATGGGCTCAATAAATATTTGTTGAATGAAATTATAAGATTCTCTTTGTCATAATAGCAATCAGAAAGCTTAGAGTAATCACGCCCAGTTTGGTTGTATCATATGTATCTCATAAATATACTCAAATTCTTTGGTAAACAAGTAGAAAGAGGAAGGTAAAGAGAGGAGACCGAGGAGAAAGAAGAAAGAAGAAAAGCAAGAAGATGAGGGCGTTAAAAGGGTGGAGAAACTTTAAGAAAATTAAATAAAGGAAACCCAAGGAAAGAAAACAAAATGAAACACAAGAACGTAAAAAGAATTTATTAATGGTGAAGGATTATCAGATATAGTGGAGCTTGCAAAATTATATGATTATCTGTTAAAATGGAATTGATCCTCATTCTTTTTAATGGTTTATATGTAGTCTGCCAAATGGAACAGAACTCTGTCAATGGAAGAGAAATTAACCAAATCACTAGTCAATATCTTTTTCCAGTCTAAGAATACAACTTCTGCAAAGTTATTTATTGCCTACATGCACCTTTGATTATTTAATGCATTCTGGGCAGCTGTGATTTCTCAGACAGCTGAACAAGTCGATGCAGGCAAAATGAAGAAACCAATTTCAATGACAAGAGTCTAAGAAAGAGAAACTTAGACCAATCTTTTCTAACCATGTAGGTTTTGAGGGTGCCTTGGTGAGACATAAAATTTCAACACAATGAATTAACTGAGAAGAAATACATTTCATAAAATTGGCTGAAAAATTCAAATGCCAAAGAGTTAAAAATACAACCTTGTCCAGAAAAACAAATTGAGAGCAGAAATTTAGATCACGCTTACAACTCTTTAAACCGATTATAAAATGCAGGGATACATTTTACCACATCACAGCCTATTTCAGGAAAAATTAATACCAGCACACAAGACTGAGATGCATCCTTGTTAAGTACTGACCTATAAGGATAACTATTCCTTAAGTTATTCTGTCAGAAAAAGCAAATCACCTCAAGCTGGAAAAGTCAGTTTGGCCTCAGAATTTCCCACAGCAACATTAAAAACTAGAAGATACAGGAGGACTGTCCACAAATTTCTGAAAGAAAATGTTGCCAGCCTAACTTTTTTTTAAGCATTAAGGTAACAGATAGACCTTGTCAAATTTGAAAGAATTCTGAGAATAAAGCACATACGAACTCTTTTGGGGAAAAATAAAAATAAAGCATTCCTTCATAATGAAATATAGTCTATCAAAAGATACCTAGAGGGCTTCCCCGGTGGCACAGTGGTTGAGAGTCCGCCTGCCGATGCAGGGGACACGGGTTCGTGTCCCGGTCCGGGAAGATCCCACATGCCGCGGAGCGGCTGGGCCCGTGAGCCATGGCCGCTGAGCCTGCGCGTCCGGAGCCTGTGCTCCGCAACAGGAGAGGCCACAACAGTGAGAGGCCCGCATACCGTAAAAAATAAATAAATAAATAAACAGCCATACAAATAATAGCATAACTAACAAAAATTGGGACGTGGGGGGAGAAAAAGACGAGGAAGGAACAGAGGAGTGCTAATTTTCCCATTTTTCAGAATAGATCAATGCTATCTAAAATTTAAAACAACTTGAATATAAAACCAAGTGACTCTATAACCTTTAAAATTTTTATAATTTTTTTAAGTTTAGCAAGATCATACAAGTTGAATATATATTTATTCAATATATAAATAATATAAAGCAATCCTTACAGCTTCAATTTGTTTCTTCTTTCTCTGTCAACTTTAGTTAATAAAGTTTTGCAAATTTATTTCTAAATCTGTTCTTCTATTCTTCTGTCTAGAACAGTGCTTCTCAACCTGGGGCTATTTTGCACCCCAGGGAACATCTGGCAATTTCTGGAGACATATTTGGTTGTCACAACTGGGGAGGGTACTACTGGCGCCTAGCAGGTAGGCGCCAGGGATACTGCTAAATGCCCTACAATGCACAGGACGGCACCCCACCATCACAAGGAATTACTCGGCCCAAGTGTCAAGAGTGCCGAGGTTGGGAAACCCTGCACTAGCGGTATTTAGAAATGTATGGAATAATGCTCACTGGTATTAAACATTATTTCTGAGTTGTGTGACTCTTGGTGATTACTGTAGTCTTTCCTTTGACATTTCTGTATATCTTAAAATGTTAGAATGACTTCATATCAATTGTCATTAATATTTAATATTTAAAACAATGAATACAGGTATATACATGTAGAATCTTGTCACAAAAAAATATTACTGTAGTTCTGAGAATTATCAGGATTCCCAGTCTCAAAAAAAAATGGAAATCTTTTGAAAGTGTTAGAAAGAATGTTTGTTGCCCCACATTTGGGAAGTTTCTTGAATATCAGTTACTAGCTAGTGATATAAATCTTTTCAAAAGAACACAAAACAAAAAGCAAAACAGGGGGCTTCCCTGGTGGCGCAGTGGTTGAGAGTCCGCCCGCCGATGCAGGGGACAGGGGTTCATGCCATGGGTTCGTGCCCCGGTCCGGGAGGATCCCACATGCCGCAGAGCGGCTGGGCCCGTGAGCCATGGCCGCTGAGCCTGCGCGTCCGGAGCCTGTGCTCCGCAACGGGAGAGGCCACAACAGTGAGAGGCCTGCGTACCGCAAAAAAAAAAAGCAAAATAAGTCATAAGATATTTTTCTTTCTTCAAGAAGTAGTATTTCAGTTTTATAAAAACACTCTTATTAAAAGAGTGAAAAATCAAAAGTATTAAGTAAAATCATGTGCTTATTTGAAAGCACTTTCACTGCCTCAAGCCCACGTACATGAATGAGAAATGGCTCAGGATGGTACTAAACGTCCTTTGTACTTCGTGATTTTTAAAATTCAGAATAAGTCTTTCAAAATATAAACTCCTTTAATTAAAAGTATATATTTGCATATCATTTAATTGCTTATACAATAAAAAACTTATTCCTGTTCTCTCACGAGTAACTCCAAGCTATAGGTTTCTCGAGCTGTGTATGATAGATCATTCTCATTCTTTCATAAGCTGCTATTTATTGATTATCTTTCATGTAACAGGTAATGTACTAGGTGTCAGGAATACAATAATAAATGAGCAATGGACCTGCTCTTGAGAGGCTCAGAAATAATTAAAAGCCAGTATGAGAAGTATATCTTCGTAATTTACTGAACATTCTTTGAAAGTGTAGGTAAAGTCCTCTAGAGACCTGTGGAAGGCTTCATGTAGGAAGGGTGTGAATGTGAGTGTGGATGGTTTCAGTAAAAGGATTGGAGGTATGTTGCAGATGAAGGAAAGAAAGCAAGTGAAGAGGAAATGGAGCCAGATGCCATCAGTGGTCGATGAATTTTCTCTGTGCTGCAGGACCTGCAGAAACAGGGGAAGTTCCGTGTAGGTATCCTCTTGATTGATGTCAAAAAACATTTAATCCCGGGGGTCAATACTACTACGCTTTCTCCTTAGTGTGAGGGGAGAGTTCTGAAGGTAACGCAACTACAATTGACATGCTCTCCAATAATTTTTAATGCATCCTGAAGTTGAAGAATTATTGGTCTAGAGCAGCGCTCCCCAACCTTTTTGGCACCAGGGACCGGTTTCGTGGAAGACAATTCTTCCACGGATGGGCGGTGGTGGGGAGGGACGGTTCAGGCGGCAATGCAAGCAATGGGGAGCGATGGGGAGCAGCAGATGAAGCTTCAATAGCGCGCCTGCCGCTCACCTCCTGCTGTGCAGCCCGGTTCCTAACAGGCCGCGGACCAGTATCAGTCCGCGTCCTGGGAGTTGGGGACCCCTGGTCTAGAAGACTTCTGATGGCACCTCAAAAATGAAGACGGTCCCACTGCTCCCAGGAGAGTGAGCAGAAAGGAAACCATATGTACGAGCCCTCCTAGTTATAATCTATTAACTGTAAACCCAGATGTTTTCCTGATTCTTTCCATTGACCCTTTGTCTCTAAAGTTAGTAAAAGTCAGAAACATACTCAGTAAGATCCTAGGAGTATCCTGGAGAATACCCATGTGACTAAAATCTTTACCAGTCAGTTTCTTTGTTTTATTATTCTTTTACAATTTCAGCCATTCTAATAGTTATATATTGGTATCTCCTTGTGGTATTATTGTACATTTCCCTAATGACTAATGATGCTGAAAACCTTTTTATGTGTTTATTTGGAATCTGTATATTTTATCTGACAAAATGTATGTGCAAATCTTTTGCCCATTTGTTAATCTGAATTTTTCTTTAATTGCACTGTTAGAAAGTTCTTCATATATCCTGGATACTAGCCTTTATCAGATATGCGCTTTGCAAATATTTTCTCCCCATGTGTGGTTCTTCTTTCCATTTTTAAAAAATTAAGTTATATTGGAGTATAGTTGATTTACAATGTTGTGTTAGTTTCTGCTGTGTCGCAAAGTGAATCAGTTATACATATACATATATCCACTCTTTTTTAGATTCGTTTCCCATGTAGGTCATTACAGAATATTGAGTAGAGTTCCTTGTGCTACACAGTAGGTTCTTATTAGTTATCTATTTTATATATAGTAGTGTGTATATGTCAATACCAATCTCAATGTCATTTTAAAAGCAGTTTTGAATTTTGGTGAAACCCAACTTATCATTAAAACAATTTATGGATCATGTTATCGATGTTGCGTCTAAGAAATCTGTGCCTAACCCAAGGTCACTATGATTTTCTTCTATATTTCCTTAGAGAAGTTTTATAGTTTGTGGGTATACATTTAAGTTTGTGATTGAGTTAATTTTTATATGCAGTTTGAAGTATGGGATGACATTCTTTTATTGTTTTTGTTTTTGCAAATGGATTCTAATTGTTCCAGCACTATTTCTTGAAGAGGACTATTCTTTCTCCCTTGAGTTGCCTTATGTGCATATGTATGTGTGTGTGTATACATATGCCTATTCTACTCCATTAATTGATTTGTCTATCTCGATATCAATGTATACTGATTTGAATTGTGTAGTTTTGCAACAAGCCTTAAAATCAGATAGCTGTCTCCAATTTTGTTTTTATTATTCAAAATGTTTTAGCCAATCTAGTTTCTTTGCTTCCCCCTATACATTTTAGAATAAGCTTGCCAATTTCTGCAGAAAAAAAAAAAATGCCTGCTGGATTTTGATTGAGATTGTATTCAATCTGTACATCAATTTGGGGAAAATTGACATCTTAACAAAATCAAATCTTTCAATCTATGAGTATTACATTTTTATTTAGTTCTTTAATTATTTCTCATAAATGTTATGTATTTTTGTTATGTTTATACCAAATTATTTCATTTTTTTTTTGGTGCTGCTCTAAAAGGTACTTTTAAAATTTCAATTTAAAGGTTTTCATTATTAGCATATAGAGATATAATTTATTTTTTGCATATTGACCTTGCATCCTGTAATCTTGCTAAACTCACTTATTTTTTTTACAAATTCTTAAGAATTTTCTACCTAGAAAACCATGTCTTTAGCAAAGAGAGACATTTTATTTCTTCCTTTCTGATCTGCATGACTCGAATTCCTTTTCTTGACATACTACATGTGCTAGGACCAACAGCATGATATTGAATGGGAGAGGTGAGAACAGATCCTTGTCTTGATCCTGATTTTAGAAAGGAAGCATTAAGTCTGTGACTATTCAGGATAGTCATATTTTCAGATTTTCACAGATGCCTTTTGAAACACTGAGAAAGTTTTTTTAAGTTCGTAGTTTGCTTAGTTTTTATCATAAGTAGGATGTTGAATTCTGCCGCTTACTTTTCACATATTTTTCAAAAAATGTATTTCCATATTCATAAATAAAGAAATTCTTTAAGGTCAACAATAGTTACTAAGTTTTATATCTGCAGCACAACTTTAAAGGGGACTTTATCATTCACATCTTTTGTGCTTTTGGTAAAACACCTAACGATACTATCTATGACTTCTGACATTAAGCAATAATAGCAGTAGTAACACAAAATTTTATACCCATCTACATTTAAAACAATGAAAAGAAAGACTTGGAGTTAGGAGCAAGTTCATATCTGGTACCTGTAGGTCTCACTCATTTTTGTTTATTTGTCCTGCTTTCTCAAGGCTCCTGTCTTCTTTCCTAGAAAAACATGGCTAGATATGAAATTTTCAACATCTCTGGTTTGTGTGATAAATCCAAAATATTATTTTTTTATTTTCATCTTTCCATTTTTCTGTTCAAAGAAAATCTAAAAATTCTGTGTCTCAATGAAGGGTACTAGCATTCTTATTGTCTCAACAAACGGTGCTACCTGCTTTACTCAGGTCAGGAGGCTGGAGATTGTCCTCACAGCTTTTCACGCTCACTCCTGTCCAAAGCATACTGAACTTACCTCCCTAATTGAGCCCCTTATTTAAGCCCCATGACAACTATTGCCTAGTTCAAGCCTTCATCATTTTCCTTGTCTTACTTCAAAGGTCACCTTCCTGTCTTTGGTTTGTAACTGATTTCCATGCTTTCAGTTGGATCATAAGAATTAAGCTAAGTCTTAAATTATCCCAGGCCTAACTAGTGTTCCAGTCCTAATGCCTTCAGGATAACATCCACATATCTTTCCTCTGCTTATAAGGCCCACTGTGCATGATCCCATATCTAGAAGCCCTACATCTGCCCAGTGTATCTCACTTGGAAAGGAAAAAAACTGTGTCTAGGGCATTGCACCCTCAGAGATGCAGTCTGCCCATACAGAGAAAATGGGGGCATTCATTACTCTGCCACCATCATTCTTCAAACTGAGAAAGTTTTTAAAAAGGGCCCTTTATGCAGAAAATGCTCTATGACCTTATGTGGCGATAAGCCTCAACGCTAAAGTAGATATGGGGGACAAGAAGGCCAAGGAAAGCTCTCAGTGATTGTTTCATTAATAAGTCAGATGTTAATCAGCAGGTCTCTAAATCCTTACAGTATTTGTAAATCCTTATTCCTGATATTGCCAGCCTCCTTCTGCATCCCTGTGGTCACAAAAGTTTAACGCTCTAGTTTCTCAACCTTAAGACTATGGGCCTTTTGGACAAGATAATTCTTTGTGGTGGAGGGCTGTCTTGTGCACTGTAGGATATTTACAGCATTTCTGGCCTCTCCCTTTAGACGCCAGTAGCATAAAACCCCTCACAGTTGTGACAGCCGAAACTGTCTCCAGATATTGCCAAATGTCCCCTGAGGGAGCAAAATCACCTTGGATGGAGAGTCACTGCCCTAAGGGAAAAGATGCTGTGTGCTTAAGTTCATGACAGGAAGTCTGAAAGAAAGAACCCCTAAGGGACAGAGTTGGGAGTGACCTCAGTCAAAAGCAGAACAATTCCCCAGGGATGGTGGCAAATGGAGGAAGCCGGCCTGAGCCCCTGAAGGGTTAAGATCAGAGCCAGCAGTGAAGAGTGCATGTGATGTACAGAACAATTTCTCTATAGTCACGCAAAATCATTGCATTCCTCAGGATGCATCCTGCGTTTACAATCTCATCTCTTTGCACATAACTTTTCTCTGCACGAAATACCCTATGTCATCTTTAAGTGGCTGTTTAAGGCCTACTGGCAGAACAGGAAGTAGAGGTGATAAAGATTAGGGATGGTAGGTATAATGGCAGACCGCTTTTTTTTTTTTTTTTTTTTTGCGGTACGCGGGCCTCTCACTGTTGTGGCCTCTCCCGTTGTGGAGCACAGGCTCCGGACGCGCAGGCTCAGCGGCCATGGCTCACGGGCCCAGCCGCTCCACGGCATGTGGGATCTTCCCGGACCAGGGCACGAACCCGTGTCCCCTGCATCGGCAGGCGGACTCTCAACCACTGCACCACCAGGGAAGCCCTAGGATATACTTTTAAGGTAAATAAATATTTCTTCTATTTGCATTTTAAGTTCTGGAAATAACTAAAAGCAAAAATAATTGACACATCAGTCTCTAACCTAGCTGACGTCAGAGAGGTTATAAATGGATATGTGTGCTAATTTCATTCCCTGCTGAAAATATGTATTTTCTATGAAACTATATTTTAACTAAAAAAGTCCAGTTTAGAGTGTTAATACATTGAATATACAAAACAGCAGGTACCACTGATTTAGACTAAAAACACACACACACAAAATGGAAAAAAAAATGAGATTAAAAGTTGAAATGTGTTTGATTAAACTAACATTTGATTCTACTGATGTTCTAATTTCACCCCAGGCCCAACAGTATAAAACTCACCATACATACTTGATAATTTTATGTAGCACTGAGGCCTTCCTTTATAGACAATGGCATGCAGACATTTAGGAATGATGGAGTGAGTTTATGAACCAATCAAATAGAAATGCTTTGTGCTTTCTTTCTCTTGGACTCGTAACAAGGTTTGCTGTAACAGCACTTATTCCCGGGCTTTGCATTCTATAAGGGGCGCTTTGTTGATTGACTATAGGAATCATTTCAGACACTGCTTATGAGTTTTCACAAGAGAAGTCTGATTAATTATTATAAGATAGAAACATGGTTCTTAAGTGACATCACTTTCCTCAGACATGTTTATGGCATGTCGCCACCACTTACTGTCTCCCCGGCAGAGCAGAGGCCCTAGTTTATAGGCTGCTGCTGAATGTGGTCGACCGGTGTCTGTGATCACAATCTTAGTTACTGGCAGATGTTCTTTATAAGAAAGGAATCCAGTGTCATTGGTCCTAGAAAACAGTAACAACAGCAAGATTCTTAAAATTATTCTGATGAACATAATTATAAAGTAAACAATAGTCCTTATTGCATTTCAAAGCCAAGATGTTCTGAGCTAAATTTGCACACACAGAAGAGTCAGGATCAAATTACTCACCTGAGAATGGAAAAATAAGGCAACATTTTAGTGTCCCTTGCAGACGGAATATAGTTGGTGATTTTTAAACTCTGTTGGCCATTTTCTACCTTTTAAATGAGATGGTTAATCCACTGCCATTTAGTGTAATAATTGGTAGTGTGTTTCCAGATCTACCGTTTTGGTATTTGTTTCTTATTTTTTTCCCACAGGATATCTTGTATTTTTGCTCCCCTTTCATGCCTCCTCTTGGCTTACTTCATATTGTTTTGCATTCGATTTTACTTTTTTACTCACCCTTTAGCTATATGACTGTTTATTGTATTTTAATATTTTCTTTATAGATTATAAGACGCATCCTTTATCCATCACAGTCTACTTATATTTTATGTTGTATTACTTAATATAAAATGTCAGAAGCCTACCATTGGATAATTTTTAACATCCTTCCCTACATAAACACCTGTTCTTTGTGCTACGGTTGTAATATTTTAAATCCAGATGTTATAAACTTTATAATTTAATTTACCTAATCAAGAGAAAAATTTAAACACTGGCTTTTACATTTACTGACATATCCATGATTTCCAGTGCCCCTCAATCCTTCCTGAAGATCTGTGTTTTAATCCGGTGTTAGTTCTGTTTAACCTGAAGAATTTCCATCAGTATTTCTTATGGTACAGTTGTGTTGACAACAGATTCTCTCAGCATTTGTTTAATCTGAACAGGAATTTATTTTACTTTCATTTGTGAAATGTATTTTCGTCCTGTAGAGAATTCTGGGTTGACAGTGCTTCCTCTTCCAGCACACTAAAGGTATCATTCCATTGTCTTCTGACCTGTGCTTCTGATGAGAGGTCAGCCTTCATTTGTATCCTTATTCCCCTGTATGGAACGTCTTCTACCAGATTCACCCAAACTGGTTACTTTGAAAACATTCATCTTTATCACTGGTTTTTGGCAATGTGAACAACAAACCCAGGTGTATTTTTCTCTGGTTTTTATTCTGCTTGAGATCTTCTGAGTTTCTGGAATCCATACACTGAAGTTGCACTAGTTATCTACTATGGCAAAACAAATTATCCCAAAACACAGTGACTTAAAACACGACGTTTTACGGTCTATGATTCTTCTGATTTATGATCCTCTGTCTCAGGGTCTCTCCCAAAGAAAGACTATACTCAAAGTGCTGGCAAGGACTGCAATCAGCTCAGTACTTGAGTGGGGAAGGCTCTGTTTCCAAGCTCACCCTGTGGCTGCTGGCAGTACTCTACTCCTTGCTGGCTGTTGGACTGACAGCCTCAGTTATTCACTGGCTGTTGGTTGAAGGCTACCCTCAATTCTTTGTCCACGAGAGCTCACGACATGGCAGATTGCTATGTCGAGACAAGAAGGCTAGAAGATGCAGAGAATTTTGAGCAAGTCAGAAGTCACAGTCTTCTGTAACCCAACCTCTGAAGTGACATCTCATCACCTTTACCATATTCTGTTCTTAAAAGCAAGTCACAAGGTCCATGCAACATACAAGAGAAGGAAATTACACAATGGTGTGAACAACAGGCAGTGTGGAAAATCGGGGGTCATCTTGGGGGCTTGCTTCCAGAGATATTTATTAAGCAAATCTGAGAAATTTTCAGCCATAGTTTCATCAAATATATATATATATATATATATATATATATATATATATAGCCTCATTTTATTTCCTGCCCTTCTGGGACTCCAATTTCTTGCCTGTTAAATCATTGATATTTTCCCACAAGCCACAAAGGGTCTGTCAATGTTTCTTTCAATCTTTTTTTTTTCCTGTGTTCTTCAGACTGAATGATTTCTACTTACGTATCTTCAGGTTTACTAAGATTCCTTTTGCTATTTCCCATAAGAGCTGAAGTCTATCCAGTGAATATTTTACTTCTGATGATGTTGTACTTTTCTGTTCTAAAATCTACATTTGCTTCGTTTTTTCTTTTCTTTTCTTTTCTTTTTTTGGCAGCGTTGGGTCTTTGTTGCTGTGCGCGGGCTTTCTCTAGTGGCAGCGAGCAGGGGCTACTCTTCATTACAGTGCGCGGGCTTCTCACTGTGGTGACTTCTCTTGTTGCGGAGCATGGGCTCTAGGTACATGGGCTTCAGTGGTTGCAGCACACGGGCTCAGTACGTGTGGCACACAGGCCTTAGAGCGCGCGGGCTTCAGTAGTTGTGGCGTGCGGGCTCAGGAGCTCTGCGGCATGAGGGATCTTCCCAGACCAGGGATCGAACCCATGTCCCCTGCGTTGGCAGGCAGGTTCTTAACCACTGCGCCACCAGGGAAGTCCCTACATTTGCTTCTTTAATAAAGTTCTCATTTATCTGCTTAGAATACCCTTTGTTCACTTGTGATTATTTTTACCTTCAATTCTTCATACGTTTTTAACAGTTGCTTTAAAGTTTTTGCCTGCTAGTCAAACACCTGTGTCCCAGGGCCTGTTCCTAATGGTACTTTTATTTTCTTGACTTTGGATCAAAGTCTACTCTCTTTTGGAATAAGCAATAATTGTTATAATATTCTGGATATTATGGGTGATACATTGTAGAGATTCTGGATTCTGTTGTCATTCTCTGAAGACTTCTTTTGTTTTCACAAGCAGTTAAATCACAACCTTATCACAATAATGGAGGTTTTACCTCATCAGGGTGGGCCTGTGTCAGTTTCACTTGTAGTTTTCAATCATACTCAGTTCTCGGACATCGTCTTTGCTGTAAAGGCAGTGGACCTTCTGTCATCTCTATGGAAAGCTGAGGGCTTTACAAAGCCCATCTCAATTAATGAGACTTAAGCTCTAAATTCTGTCTCTCCTCTGGTGGTTGCTGCTGAAATTCCTGTGTGGCTTGTTCCGTTTCCCAGCTGCATCTCTCTGCTTGGTTCCCAGAAATCTCCCCTGTGCATGTGCAGCTCAAGGGTCAGGGGTCTGAGAGGAGTTGACATAGCGGTCTCCCCTCAAGTGGTTTTCTCCTTTCTGACATGTCCAGAAATCAATTTCTAGTCATTCTGGCTGCTCCGAACTTTCCTCTGATACCCCCCGCCAAAAAAAATCTAGTATTCTCTTTGAGTTCTAGCCATTCCATGGTAGGTGGTCTGGTGAGTAGCCTCAAGGAAAAGGCACATAAACACAAACCTCACCCACTTAAGTTCCCTTCTTTTAAGGTTTGAAGGCTCCCAACCCTGGTAGTTTCTGCCTCCATTTGGTTATTCTCCACTTGCTACAAGTAGGTGTTTTTAATAAATAGTTTTCCTGGGATTACAAATGTTATCTGGGGTTAGGTTAGTTCTATGCAAGCTACTTAAGCATAAGCAGAATTTAATATGAAAAATTTCAAAGTCTTATTTTTAAAAATTATTTTTGATGAACAAAATGTCATGCAGACATTGGAGAGTTATTGGTGATTAGATTAGTTTAAAATTTTTTTATTCACATTTCATAATACATTATTACTGTGTGGGCATTTTCTGTGAAGGCAGCGAGAAAAAAAAAAAAAGTATCTCCCAAAGGAGTAGAAATTTTGAAAAATCTTGAGTAAGAGAGACAATATTCTTCATACTGAACATATAACAATAAGAGTATAATCAATGACTCCATATAGAGGCCTCCTTTAGGGTATTCTAAAATAATCTGGTTTTTGATATAACAGTCTTTGATGTTTGACAAATGAATAAATGGAATGTCAAATGAATAAATGGAATATTTCAAGCTCGATTTTCAAATCCCTAAATATTATAGATTTCCTTTTTCAAAATATGATAAATGGAATATTAGTTTTTCATAGCATAGTGTATCCTTTAAGAAAATAAAAGAGCTACATGTTTAAATAATTGTGGGAAATTCTAAGTTTATATATTTAAAGGTTTTATGGGCAGATTATTGAAGAGATGTGTTAGTAATTAAAGGCTGTAAATATATTTTGAGAATAATACAATTCTTTATTATACTTAATTTTAAAGAGAATGATAATTGAATTAAAATGAAAAGCAGACATGAAGCAGATGCCTCTGTTTCATCATATTACAGAAATAAAAGGTGTATGACTCATGATCCATTACCAAAAAATTCAAATAACAAGATAGTGATCTTACCATTTAGAATTCAGATTGTAATACATTTCATCAAAACGTGCCTTTAATTTCTTCACTGTACTACCTCGTTTAGTATCTGCCTACTTATATATGTTTTGAGTGACTCATTTAAAAGAATAATAAACTTGATTTTGCATAAGGAAATCATATGGAAATCACCATTCATTCCGGTCAGCATCGCAGTTGCAGTAATACTGAGAATCGATGCAGTTCCCCTCTAATCCACAAGTACATTTTTGAGGATCAGGTAAAGAACCTCCCCAGTAAGTCTGTGTTTCATTGGTTCTTCCAACCCACCAGCTCAGAGGGGTTCCATCTGAAAGACAAAGGTGAGAAATGTGACATCTGTTCTATACCCCAACCCTTCCATCCAGTATAATTCCCTCCTTCCCAAGTCATTAAAAAGAATAAACGGAGAAAGACTGATTGGATGTAGTGATATTCCCAACACTGTAATTGATGGCATTTCCTTAAGAAAGTTTTTTAAAAAATATTTCATTATTTAAGCTTAAATGATTGATATATTTTTCTTTGAGTAGAAAAGAAACCAGCAGTTCCTATTTAATTCAGGCATAATAGTAAAAAAAAAATGTATTGAGAGCAGATCACACATGTAATTTTGTTCAAAATAATTTTTCGAAACAAGAAGGCATCAAATTATAAACCACAGTAATTAACATATGAGAAAAAAAATTGATTTGAGATCATGAAATGCCCATTAAAACATTATGAAATGCTACGTAAAGTTAGTGATTTATCTCAATATGTTTATTGGCTAAAAATAAACTAGGTGTTTATTAAACATTAGGCATATTACAGCATTCCCTTGTTATGATTTAAGATATATTTGAAAGTGTGTATTTTTTCTTCCACTTACTGGCTTGGCTACTTATTTGAAGACTACAGAAATAACACTGAGATATCTTTACAACCGAAGCAGATACTCCACTCAAAAACAAAGTTTCCCTTAACCAAATGCATTTATCTCTATGATGAATGTTCAGCGACCAGCTCCTTCACAGAGCTAAGACTAAACATGATGCCAAGGAACTAGAGCAAAGAATAGACAGAACATTTAGATGCGCCATGCAGGCAATCTGTCTTAGGGAAAAAACAAGTTAGAGAGGAAAACTCATAGTCACTTGAGAATCACGGCATGAGAAGAAGGTGACATCAAATCAGTCAGCTCCTCAAAGGTGCTTGATCATTTTTCCATTGACTTACAAACCTTTTAAGTTGCTGCCATTAGCCCTACTTTTACTAATTTCTCCCTTACTTACAAATGCCAAAGCTCATAAAAACTTATTATTAAATTGGACCTGTGCTGATGCAAACAACCTCTCTCCCAGCGTTGCTATACATTCCTGTCCACTATGCCGGGAAAACAAGGAGTTGTTGGAAGCTTGTGTTATGCATTAATTAATATCAAGAATCTTCATCTTCTTTAACTGCATGATTAACTGATCAACTGAAGGTGAAATCTGCTTGAAGCATTTGGTAGATCTATTTCAACATACTGCTTAAAACGTTATGTGTTCATAGACTTAAAAAATAAATCATTATTCCTAAATACTGAATAATATTTTCGCATCTAAATTTGCTATCTCCCTGGCACTTCCCTGGTGGTCCAGCAGTAAAGAATCCACCTTCTGATGCAGGGGACACGGGTTCGATCCCTGGTCAGGGAACTAAGATCCCACATGCTGTGGGGCAACTAAGCCTGCGCGCCACAACTATTGAGCTCGTGTGCCTCAACTAGAGAGCCTGTGTGCCGCAAACTACAGAGCCCACACACTCTGAAACCCACACCACAACTACAGAGCCCAGGAGCCCTGGAGCCTGCGTGCCACAACTAGAGAGAGAAAACCCGCACACCACAACTAGAGAGAAACCTGTGTGCTGCAATAAAAGAGCCTGCGCCTCAACGAAAGATCCCGCGTGCCTCAACAGAGATCCAGCGTGCCGCAACTAAGACCCAACACAGCCAAAAATAAATTATAAATAAATAAGTAAATAAATAAATAAACTTGCTATTTTCCCTACAAAGTAGAAATCACTTAATGTTTTAAAGATACCAAATACCTTCAGTTTCCTCCAAGACTTTTTGAAGTGTCCTGAAGAATTTACATAAGTATAAGGAAGAATTAAGAAAAGCATGAAAAAATTTTAAAGTTGAAATTAAAATGATAAAGTATCAGAGATCATGGTAGATCATTTCTATTCTCAGAGTTAAAATCCCAAATGGCTTGAGTATTCGTATTGAGCATCCTTCCAGTGTGCTGAGCTGCAGACCCACAGGTTGCCGGAAACATTTTCATATACGTTGACCTTTATTCATCCACAGTTACGGCACCATTATTACTTGAAGCTGCTATATTCTCAAGATCTGAAACTGTAAATTTAACTTGTCTGACACCACCTTCCTGATCTTCCCCATACATTTCTTACTGTGACCTCGAAATCCAAATTGTTCCCTCTTTTCCACCTCAGACCCATTCTACATGAATTCTAGGGTCACAGACCTGAGGAAAATCTGTGTATTTAACAGTTATCCTCATCATCTGTTCTACAGCCTTCTAGAGTTTACTATTCTCTTTACTAGTGGTTGCCAAACACCTGGGAATCCTTCACACTCCTTGTTGTCCCCTTGACTTCGTGTGGTGCTCGCTCACTAACATTCTTGGGGATTCCGTGTTCTGGTTCTTTTAGAGTTTGACTCATTTGTGATTTTGATGATTGTCTTTCCTTTCCTTTCTTCTCTAGTTAAGCAACTTAGTTCATTTTGTTCCATCACATTCATTCTCCCTTCTAAAATTATGGTTCTCATTCTTCTTAGAATACACTTCTGTACTTGCTTATCTATTTGTCTTTTTTAGATTCCAATATCAATATTCACTAATAATGAACAATCAGCTGCATACTGAACTGGCAGGTTCACTCTAACCACGATGCGCTGGAGAGCTGGGAACAGAGGAGCTCACTTCATGCACTTTGTATGTGTTATGCCACCCAGCCACGACCACGCCCCCCTGAGGTTGGTATGATTGGCCCCAATTCAGTGACGAGAAAACAAAGACTGAGAAATACTCTTCTATCCAAGTTCTGTACCTAATCAACAAGAGACCTGGACCTTGAACCCAGATCTCTCTCCCCACCTCTAAATCCTATGCTCTTTGCACTACAACTATCTGATGGTCAGTCTCAGATGGGATTGGGGTTTCAGGGGGTTAAGATTTGAGGGGATACCAGCAAGATGAGAAGAGTTAGGAGGGGTTAAGAGGCTGAATGAGAACATTCTGAAAAAGAAGGAGGAGGAAAAGGAGGAAGAGGGAGTGGAACTCAGGCATATGGGAGAAAATGATCAGACTGGATTAAGTGGGTGGACAAGTAAATAGGATTGGGGCTTAACTGGAAACAAAAGATTCAAAGGTCATACCAGGAGTTCAAAATTTTTCTGCATGACCCACATAACACGTGATATTCACATATGAAACACAGTTCATTTTAAAGTTCTTGTCATTCTGTCTGGAATGCCAACCTCTCTTAAGACGACAAATGAGAGGGAACAAAGCAGCTTTATTGTGCAGATGTCTTAGAATCTTCTCTGACTACTGAAGAAAAATACACCTGATTACTGCTGCTAGAAAACAGTGTGCTGGGGAGCGGCATGAAGGTTCATAGGCAAGTGAGTCCAGAACACGCAGCTGAGGTGTCCAGACGGAAGAGTCCGTACTGGACAGAAGAGCTAGGAAAGCACTGGGGCTTCTTAAACAGTAAAGTGTTGTGATGGAAGCAGTGTGTTTCTTACAGGTGAGTTCTCGTCATGAAGATTCATCTTTTGGATGATACAGTGGGTGGGCAGGAGATACGGACTGATGACCGGCTGAGAGGCCAGTAGGAAAGATCTTGCAGTAACTTCATAAATTAGGTCATTAAAGCCTGCACTAAGGCAGAGCTGGTGGGACTCAAGATATTGTTACATAATGAGATGCTCTAAAGGGAGAAAACACATGACCAGAACCATAATTTAGGTGCAGACTGGTTATTAAAAGTAGAGTAAAAGAAAGAGTTAAACATGGTTTTCTGATTCCTCTTTGAGCTGCTGAAAAAAAAAAAACTGTTTCTAGCAGACTGTTCTAATTTTCAGTTATACCCAGAGGGTAACTGTCAACAACCCGTGAAACAGTCACACAGAATAGTCACTTTCAGAAAACGAATTCATATTTTTATTAACTCTTTTCCATGGTAAAAACCAACCATACGTGTCACTTGCCCTTTATGAGGGATCAACACCGCGCATTCATCGAGTGTCAGAACAAAGCCCTTCTCTGTGCAGTTCTCTGATTAAGGGCAGGCAGAGACTCTAAAGACAATCAAGGCTTTGAACAAAGCTCAGCGTGAACTGACCTTGTTCTCTTCTTCAGACAACAGCATCTCTGTGACTTCCAGACTGCGACACTTTTGCTAAAGACACAGGGAGCACACACACTGGGTGGCTCTAGGCCTCCACCTTGGCCGACTTAAACTCCGCAGGAGCTGGTTAAGTAAAACACCCTGTGCGACGTGTGTAGGGGGACAAACGCCCCGATGTACTTACCTTCCTTATTTACAAGTCGTGACTTTTTGCAGTAGTAGGTCAGCTCCTGTTCACAGTGCTCCGCACGGTTAACCGTGGCCTGCAGTTGCTCCATGCTGGCCACGTAGTCGAAAAATCCAGCATAGGGCTTCTCTGGGTTGGTACTGCGGACTCTTGTTACATCGGAGCCATTGTGCTGGATGATGGCCCACGCAGTTTCTTGTATGCAGAAATGGGGGAAGAAAGAGAGGAGACCATCACTAGTCTGCAAAAGTTAAAATAAATAAAGAAAATCAAAATCACCTTTTATCTGAGTCAAAGTTTTCTAGTCATCAAACCTCTCTGAGAGGTAGAATCAACACAAATGGATTCTTAAAACTTTTAAATTATAGTAAAGTGACTTTTTTCCCTGAAATTTATACGATTGCCACGCATTTGCAGCGTTTTTATTCTACTTTTTCATATTAATTCAGCCAGAAAATATTCATGGTGAAAAATGTTAAGAAAACTGATTATTAAAATTTGTGGTGCATTTCATCAAATCTGACATTCTGCTTTTAGAAGATGCGTCATTATTTTTCTTCAAGAAAGAAAAAAATGACGCTATTATAACTGTAAAACATTGTTGATTGTTAACGCACCCTGAATTCAGAGATGTTACAATATGAAAAAAAAATGTATCTTTGAATTTGTAAAATATTTTAAATGACATAACGTAAACAATGACTTTTCTAGTCTTATTGTATGCTGCCAGCAAAAAGAAAGTCAAACTTTTATGGCCTGTATATATACCTCCCTTCAGACAATTTTTAATTATGAGTGTACATCTATTTCTGTTTTACACCAAGTTTTGGATAGAGGATTTTTTCATAACATGGGAAAATGTACAAAATATTTAAGTGGGGAATGCAGGATACAAAACTATATATAATATGATTATGATACACACACAAACACACACATAAATATATATCCATCGGACACAGATGTTAGGAAATTACACCAGAAATACATCTATTTCTTTTAAAATCAAATCTGAAATATTCATCTTGGTATCATGTGATGTGCATAGTTACGCAATGCAAATAGGAAGTTACTTTTTTTTTTTTTTTGTGGTACGCGGCCTCTCACTGTTGTGGCCTCTCCTGTTGCGGAGCACAGGCTCCGGACGCACAGCCTCAGTGGCCATGGCTCACGGGCCTAGCCGCTCCACGGCATGTAGGATCTTCCCAGACCGGGGCACGAACCTGTGTCCCCTGAAGCAGCAGGCGGACTCTCAACCACTGCGCCACCAGGGAAGCCCCAGAAGTTACTTTTTTGAACATGCAGTACAGCATCAGCAACTCAACTAACACAAGAAATAATGTATCTTTGAGTAGGTGCTAGAGCTACCACTATTAGCACCTGAATGTCTGTAAACATTTCAATCATACTGATTACCAAAACTAGTTAGATGAAACAAAAATCCGACAAGGTTTGTAACAGAAGATGGCATATTGTATGTATCCTTCAACTTTCCCAGCAATAAATTTATTATATTTACTGTGATATACGCAGACTCAAGAACACATTAATGAAAAAGACCTCCGATTTAATAGGTGAGAAACAGATTGGAAGTTGTCAAAACTCTGCTATTAATGTGCTGTTAAATCACATAACTCTTCTGTATTAAGAAGAATATTCCAAATTGGAGGAAAAGAGTAGGTAGAAATCCCCGCCAGCCTCTTCTTAGCTAATACACTCACATGGATCAACACAATCAAAACAAGAAATTTCAGTCCCACCCGTCTCCTGGTCATCAGAATTTTGAGTAGAGAGGCCTGTTAAATAAATGAGACAGGAGGCAAATTTGACAGCCTTACTCCCCTCCACACGTGGATCATTATTTTCCTCTGAAACAATAGCTGTTACTTTTATTTCCACCTTGCATTTCAGCTCACCAAAGCGCTTTAACAGTAAATTATTTTCCTTAAAGAGGACATGATATATAAGCTCATGAAATTAATTATGGATGACCAGACAGCAGTACAGTGGAGAGATCACCGGGAGACCTGAGCTGCAGATCTGCCATGTGTCTGTGCCCTTAAGAAAGTCAGGCGAAATCTCAGCCTCCATTTGCAAATTTGGAAAAAAAAAAAAGAAAAAAGGGCAGAATATAGGGGGCAATATATTAAGTCTGAAATTCTATCATTTCAGCCACACAATCTTGACTATTAGAAATTTACGATTATTAACCAGGCAAATCTGTTAGCCTAGGCTCTGTTGGACTCTGCTTTTATTATTCAGCAGAATGATTCATCTTTTCTTGTGGGGAATCAATGGCATGCATGAAGCAGCTCATCTCCGGCTGAGTAGCTGCTGAAAGAGCAGGACAATAAACCTCCTTGAAACCTTTGTCTCTTTGCTTTTTGGGTCACCCTGAGAGGGACTTCCCTATCGCTTAGCATCCACTGGGTCATGAAGAACACGCTGTGTTCTTGTAAGGTCTCTTAAGGTATTGTAAGAAATCCAAGGCCATAGGTGCATGACAGCTGTTAAAGGGCTGCTCAGAGAAATGTTTCCTTTTGCAATTCTAAAATTTCCATTTGATAGTTTCTGTAAGTGATTTCACTTTCTAGTATAAAGTGCTACAAAGGAGGAAGTTACGCGGGATGCCGTGCTTATCAGATAATCAAGATGTCCAGGGCAAAGCAGAGACAATGAAAGCATCACAATGGATTCTGAGCAATGGAAATGAGAGCCCAGCGTCCATGCTCCCAGTCGCATGTACTTTACTAATAGAGGAATGTCTGCAAACTATTACACTGTTCTTTCGGACGTGATTGTGTTACCTGATATTTCTACAAATACCTATTTAGAAATTACAACTACAAAAAAAGTAGCCTTCACAATGCGTAATTCGGTATTTTGTGATTTAATCTATCAGTTTTTCCACTATTAGAAGACTGATAGGTTCTGATTTGCTAACTACACTGATAGGTTCTGATTTACTAACTATAGTATCTCCAGCACGTGGGCTTGGCAAGTGCTGAAAAAGACATCAGTCACTGAAGGAATAAACATGTGAATGAATAAAAACAAAGTGTTGTCCAGACTAGAGCACAGCCTTCCAGGTTATCTGGTTGTGATTCTGTGGTGGCTCTGAGATGTTCATTGCCTCTTAACTATTTTAGAACTTTGTAAATAGGAGACATCTGATGCAACTGCAAAATAATGATAAGGCTGAAACTGTGAAGGGTATGAGACATCCCACTTGCAAGCTAACAAGTTATCTTGCCTTCGATACACATTGTATCTATTTATCTTTAACTCTCTCACTCTCTCTAGATGCAGTGAGTGGCAGACGCACCTAAGCCTACTGGAGTTGTACCACGAGAGAGGGACCCCCAAATTACAAGACTTGGAGCTCATAGAGGATGGCTGGCACGTCTCCACGCCGACAAAGAGTGAGAGAGGAACTCTGCAATGCAACAAATCTCTGAGGAGAGGGCGGTCAAGTTCTTAGGTTTTACAATGTAGGTAAATACCTCTGGGGGAGATAAGCTTCAAATCCCTCCAGGGAAATCCACTATCTCTAAGACATATTTACATTAAATTATCCTTTAACACAGACTTCCAGTTTTTTTGCTATTTGTTTTGCTTAGCAAGCAAGGCATTGTTTCCTTACAAGTAATTCTGTCTACAGACCAGCAAATTCAACCTGGTAGAGGTCGATGGGCTCCTCCACAAGGGAAGAAGCCAGTTTTGCCTCCCTTGGCCCAGTCACTTCAGCATTACTGATGTATGGATATATCTGTTCTTTGGATCCTCTTTGAACTGACTGTAACATCTTACCAGTTTCCTCAGGAATAAGGTTAAACATTAAACAAGATCTTCAAAACGTGAAGCTTTTTTTTAGCTTTTTTTTTTTTAGCTTTTATTTTTCTATCTGTGTGAGAGTCGTGATGTCATTTTTTTGAAAATTATCCTTTACCAAGTGCAAAGAGAGTTGTCAAGGTAAGGAAACACAGGGAAATAAGAAGAGACAGCAGAAAACCTATGAAATTAATATATATACTAAAACATTGAAAGGCAGTTTGGGTTTACTGGTGTCTCTCCCTGAAAGCGATTTCTAACATATAGATTGTATGTGAAGCAACTGAGTGATTAAGAACTCGATTTATCTTGGGCTGACTGCTATTTTCTAGTGTGATAACAGTGTAAAGAAAAAACATGCTGTTTAAGCAACACAGTTGCAGAGTATGCGTTCCTTCAGGATTAATAGCTGCGGGTGATAGAGGTGATAAAGACTGTAAGAGTGGGTAGGAAGTGCTGTGTTAAGGAAAGCTGGGAGATGAAAGAAAAGCTAGCATCCTGGAGCAAAACTTGATGTAAACAAGGCTGCATTTGAATAACGATAGTGAGTTATTAACTCTCATAGCTATTAAGAAGGTCTTTACTATTGAAATCCCTAAAGTAAAGATAGTTTTGCTATTATGTCTTTTTTTTTTAATAAATGTATTTATTTACTTTTGGCTGCGTTGGGTCTTCGTTGCTGCACGCGGGCTTTTCTCTAGTTGCAGCGAGTGGGGGCTACTCTTTGTTGCGGCTCACGGGCTTCTCGTTGCGGTGGCCTCTCTTGTTGTGGAGCATGGGCTCTAGGCGCACGGGCTCAGTAGTTGTGGCACGTGGGCTCAGTAGTTGTGGCTCGCGGGCTCTAGAGCACAGGCTCAGTAGTTGCGGCGCCCGGGCTTAGTTGCTCTGAGGCATGTGGGATCTTCCCAGAACAGGGCTCCAACCCGTATCCCCTGCACTGGCAGGCAGCTTCTTAACCACTGCACCACGAGGGAAGTCTTAACACTCTCCAGACTTCTCATGAAAGGGTCTCAGGGGCCCCTATCTCAGAATCACATGGGGAGCTTGGATTTAATAGAGTAGACCTTGGTCTCTAAACTTACTGAGTCAGTGAAACTAAATCCAGGAGTCTTGGTAGTGGGGCACTGGGGAAAGGTGACTTTAAACCATAGAATTAGGGCTTCCCTGGTGGCGCAGTGGTTGGGAGTCTGCCTGCTAATGCAGGGGACACGGGTTCGAGCCCTGGTCTGGGAGGATCCCGCATGCCGCGGAGCGGCTAGGCCCGTGAGCCACAATTGCTGAGCCTGTGCGTCTGGAGCCTGTGCTCCACAACAGGAGGGGCCGCTATAGTGAGAGGCCCGTGCACCGCGATGAAGAGTGGCCCCCACTTGCCACAACTAGAAAAAGCCCTCGCACAGAAACGAAGACCCAAAACAGCAAAAATAAATAAATTAATAAAAAATAAGGAATGATATTTTTAAAAAAAACCCATAGAATTATTATTTTCACAAAAGTTAAAAAGCCACAGCTATACCTCTCAACAATTTCTCTGCGCTGAAACAACTGTCCTTACAGTACAATATTTGATGCTGAGACATTTCTTGAACATAAAACTATTTCTTTACAGAGAAAGCAATGGCTTTAGCGTACAAGAAGAACAAAAAAGCCCTATACGTTTCAACAGAGACAGCCACTGGGATTCATATTATCCTAATTATTTTTAAATTATATTTAGAATATTCTGCTTAGAAAGAATTTTCCGTTTGTAACATATTTTAGGAAATTATCCATTCAAAAGGGCTTTTCATTGTATCTTTTAGCTTGTAATGCTTAAAGATATTTAAATCCATGTGGAATCATCTGTTGGACAGTAATTCTAGACTAAGAGCTTTTTTTTTTCAGTTACACATTTGCAAGCTGCCAATTCAGCATTTTGTCTTGCCTTCATAATTGGTATACCTGATTTCTGTACCTTGAGGATATGTTATTGGCTACAAGCAATGAGACATTGGTAGAATGTAGCCTTTTCTAGTGGAAACATTTTCAGGCTAGGAGACGGGACCAAGGTTTGATGTCTTGATCTATCCCTAATGATATTCCTTAGTCTGCCTCTGTCAACCTCCTTGAGTCTTGGTTTCCGCATTTGCAAAACCACATCAGTAAGCGAAGTTTCAAGCTGTAATGTGCATTTTTCACTGGGTTGTTACACTCTGGGACTGTCACTTTTGTTTGAATATGTTTCAATATTCCAGAGCTTCTGAAGATACTTCCTGTTTCCTAACTGGATTATCTGTGTCTCTGTCCACTGCTTGCTCTTCAAATGGCTTTAAGTTTTGTGAATGTCCTCTTTTTCATCAATACTTTTTGATAATTTTGCTGAAGCACCTTTAACCTCTCTGTGTGTATATATACATAAATCCACTGCTTCGAATTGCAGGGTTGAGGTGTGAGACTCAGGTAACTAAAATAGGCATATTAGTAATATGACAAGGTAAATGTTGATTTAATAGAAAGGAAATAATTCATTCAATAAAATGAAATTAATAATTTCCCTACCATTGAGATGGTCATGAAAAATGTCCACGGCCTATAAATCACTGAATTATTATGCATAATAAACATAATGTAGGCATGCATGTGTGTGTGTACAGTCCATCCTCATTATCTGCAGATTCTCATCATTTGTGAATCTGCCTACTCACTAAAATTTATATGGATCCCAAAATCAGTTCTTGAGGTGCTCTTGTAATGTCTGTAGACACAAAGCAAAAAAACCGAGTTGCCCAATATGAATTGCAGCTGCCCAGCTGAAGTTGAACAGAGCCACACTCTGACTCCTTGCTTCAGCTCTCATACTGTCAACACGTATCCTATTTGTGCCATGGTCTTTGTGCTTGGTGATTTCACTATTTAAAGTGGCCTCCAAGCATAGAGCTGAAGAGCGGTCCAGGGTTCCCAAGCACAAGAAGGCTGTGATGTGCCTTCTGAGAACACATGTGATAGAAAAGCTTCCTTCAGGTAAGCATTCTGGTGCTACCGGTTGTGAGTTCAATGTTAATGAATCAACAGTATGTGTTAAATAAGGTGTCTTTAGTCTGAAACACTAGTAAAACAAGGTTATATATTGATCAGTTGATGAGAATACTATGACCAGAGGCATGCAGGAACCTAATCTTACTGTAATTCCCTGGGAGCAATGGTTCAGTATTCACTAATTTAAGTGTCTGTGGTTACTTTACAGAACATTACTATCACAGATAATGAGAACTCGTGTGTGTGTGTGTGTGTGTGTGTGTGTGTGTGTGTGTGTGTGTGATATTACTTAAAGCTTTAAAGATTACAGATACTTAGAGGCATCTGAATTGCAGAATCAAAACTTCATAAAGCAACTGCATATGAATAGTTCAGGGTGCTCTTGTGGGAATGCAGGATTCACAGGGATGCAGTGATAGACTGTTAAATCTCGCTCACAACACAAACAGAAAAAATCAGAAAGTTATTTGACGCTTAAATTCATATCTTTCATTTGCAAAATTTTCCTTTTCTCTCTGTGAAGTCTTCTCACATTTATTATGTTCAATTCTCACATAATAGAGCGGGGTGTTCTCTAAAGGTTGAGAACCACAGGTCGAAAACAGCTACTCCCAAACCTGGCTGCACAAAAGCATCAAATGGGGAGATTTTTAAAAACACTGATTTTATCGTCTCACCCCAACCCTCCTGCCTCAGAGCACTACCTGGAAGTCGTGCTGTGCCGACTGGGGAATTTCATTGAGGAGATAAACATGTAAGAGTCATCAGCTGTCTCAGGTTGCTTTGGCATTTGGAGCGGTGCTATGGTCTGAATGTTTGTGTCCCCCACTAAAATTCATATGTTGAATCACTAACCCCCAAAGGTAATGGTTTTAGTAGGTGGCACCTCTGGGAGGTCATGAGGTCAAGAGGGAGGAGCCCTCATGAATGGAATTAGTGCTCTTATAAAAGAGACCCCACAGAGCTCCTTCTATCATGTGAGGATACAAGAAGTCTGAAATCTGGAAGGCAGCCCTTACCTGACAATGCTGGCACCATGACCTAGGACTTCCCATCGTCTAAAACTGTGAGAAATATTTCTATTGTTTATAAGCTACCCAGTCTGTGGCATTCTGCTACAACACCAAACAGACTAAGACAGGTAGCATCCTCAACAATGGTGACAGCAAACAGAAGCCACCTGGTTGTGTTATATGAAAAATCTCTAAGACACATTCTATAGTAATTTTCCCGAATATGTGTGGCCAAGGTTTTACCACTACCCTGCAGTTTTCAGAATTACACATTAATACAAAGGAACTGTTGCTCCCATATTCAACTGGCTTCTCAGTTCCACATTTGAATGTGTAACAGACATCTCAAACTCAAAATGTGTAAAACTGAGCTCATTATCTTTCCCTTCAAACCTTCTCTGACCACATCTCAAATAATGGCAACTTAATCACTCCCATTTTCCCAAGCCAAAAATGTGGTGTTAGTTTTTTTGGTTCCTTTTGTTTTCTCATTCCTCACACATATTCAATGAGAAAATTTAATCTGTGTCCACCATCTACATTGTATCATCCAGTACAACCCACCATCTCCAGCTCTTGCCTGGATTCTTGCATTACTTGAACTTGGTCTCCAAACAGACTTCCAAACTCCTATTATACATATACATCTTATCTACATGTATGTACGTATTTGGTACACACACACACACACACACACACATACACACACACACACACATTTTCTAACTCCTTTCTACCCCTGCTCCTAGACAGGCATTTCCCAACACAGGAGCAATCATGATTTTATTAAAGGAAGTCAGATTGCATCTACCATTGCTTAAAACTCTCCAATGTCTTCTCAGCTCATTCAGGGTAAAAACCAGAGACCTTACACGTTGTAAGGACCCATGACTCTTCCTCTCCTGCCCCCACCCACTTGATTCCCTCTTGCTCTCCTACTACTCCCAGATTACTCACCATACTCCAGTCACACTTTATCTGCTGCTGTTTTCTGAACACACCTGGTGAGATCACCTCTCTCAGGACTTAGCACTTCCTATTTCCTCTGCCCGGAAGGCTCTTTCCCTAGATATTCACTGCCAGATTTTAAGTAGTAAATCCTCCTCTGCCAAGCCTCCTGCTTCAATTTCATATTTCCTTTTTCTGCTTATTTTGCTCCATGAAATGCTGACTTCCTGACGCAGCGCTATCCAATGTAAACTTTTTCCAATGATGGACTAGATGGCTATGGAGTAGTTAAAATGTGGCTAGTGAGACTGAGGAATTGGCTTTTAATTTAATCTTATTTTAATGAATTAACTTAAACTTGTAAAATTTGTTTCAAGTCACTTAGTTATATTAATTTTAATTAAATGTGAATCTAAATAGGCATTTGTTGCTGTGGCCACTACACTGGACTGCACGATTCATCTAGAATCTATGTGTGTTTGACGGTGAAGGGATCAAGTCTTTTTTACAATATTTACAGACAATTTTCCCCAGCACCACTTGTTGAAAAGACCATCTTTTCTTCACTGTTCATCAGTGCCACCTTTGCAATGAATCAACTATCCACATATGAGGGAGTCTGTTTATAGATTCTCTATGTTGCTTCATTGGTCTATTTGTTTATCCTTGTGTCAATTACATGCTGTTTTACTTAGCCTATCAATATAATGTCTATATTATATCTGGTAGAGTTGAGTCCTCCAACTTTACTTTTTAAGACTGATTTGGTTCTTCTTGTCCCTTCAAATTTACTGATAAATTGTAGAATCTGCTTGCCAATTTTCACGAAAAAAATTATACCAACGAACAAACACACTGCTGAAATTTTAATTAAGGTTTGCACTGAATCAATACCTAGTTGGGAAGAACTGACGTTTATACCACCGTATTGAGTTTTCCAATCAAGGAAACTTTCATATTTCTCCACTTATTTAGGATTTAATTTATCTCAGGAGTATTTTACACTTATCTGTATAAAAGTTGTACACATCTTTTTTAAGATTTATTACCATGTATTTGAGGTTTTTGATGCTACTGAAAATAGAATCTTCTAAAATTTCATTTTAATTGCTGGTATACAAAAATGAAATTAATTTTTACATTAACTTGATATCTAGTGATCATCCTAACTTTTAATAGTTAGTCTGTAGATTGTTGAGAATACTCTCAATACATAACCTGGCCATCTACAAATAATGAGAGGCATAGTTCTTCCTTTCCGGTACATGTATCTTTCATTTCTTTCTCTTGCTTTATTGCACTGGCTAGGACCTCCAAAACAATGGTGAACAGAATGATAATAGCAGGCACCTTTGTGTTAATGTTGGTAACAGGGGTAAAGTTTTCAATATTTCACAATAAACTGTGACATGTGCTGTAGGTTTTTTTATGGGTCCTCTTTAACAAATTAAGTAAATTTTCTTCTATTGGTAATTTACTGAGCTTTCATTTTCTCTTTATCATGAATGGATGTTGAATTTAATCAAACACATATTCCAAGACTATTAATTCCTCTTTAAGTTTATGTAAGTAAAGAATTCAAGAATAAAATTCATTTATGCCCAAATTTAAAAAGTAAATATTTTCAAAGCTTTCATGTGTATCAATCTTTTTTCTTTTATTATTATTATTTAAAATATTTTTCCACTTTATGTTGGCAAAAATTGTATATATTTATGGTATGTAATGTGATGGTTTCATATGAATATACATTGTGAAATGCTCACCATAAACAAGCTAATTAGCATTCATTACCACAGTTGTTACATTTTTTTTTTCTTTTCATCCCTCTACTCCCCTCCCCTTGGGCTACCACCTGTTTGTTCTCTGTATCTGTGAGTCTGTTTCTCTTTTGTTATGTTTGTTCATTTGTTTTGTTTTCTAGATTCTACTTATAAGTGAAATCATATGGTGTGTATCAATCTTCTAAGAGGAATAAAGTCTATCCTTTTTGTTTTGGGACTTAATAAGATACATTTATTATTAGATGTTCTACACAGATACCACATGCATAGAAAATAATGACATTTTAAATCACCACCATTAAACTATTTTTTAAAGATTTACTTTAAGTTCTTCTACTGAACAATATATATTTTAATCAAGTTGCAAATTATGTCAACCTCTTACTTGTTTCATTTTAATTTTGTGTGTTTAAAATTTAACTATTAAATGAAAATTGATTAACTCACCAGTCATATTGCAATATAGAAGAAATGGTTCCAGGGGACCACTTCCATCTGCATCTATATAGTAAAATCCTGAAGTATTTCCTCTATGCTTATAGGCTTCACATGATTGCTCATAGATAGCTGTAAAAAAAAAAAGGAAAAAGTAGCATCATAAGTGAAATAGTATAAAATTAATTTCTTTAATTTTAATTTGGACACAGAATACTCCAAGTCTTGAAATTTGTATGTACATTACTGACCAGGAGAAAAGGTAACACACACTTTAAAACAAAACTCATTTTTTAAATTATTATGGCTGAAAGAAGGTTAGATAGAAAAAAGGAAGAACGAGATTGTATTTTATGGCATTTCTTTTTATGATTAAAGGAATATAAGAATAAAAATTTAGTTCATTTTTACATTAGGTAAAACAACAAAGGAGATGGTAGGTGTTTTAAATGTTAAGATCCTTATAAGTATAATGTGACTTCCATTTGGACATGCATCCAAATGGATCTTTTGACAACCATTTTAGAATTTCTAATTCTAGTATCACCTTGTAATAACCTAACATGTGAAGCACAATAGTGTAATCTCCTTAAATAATCTGCTGTTATTCAAAAATTATGCAATAGAAAAGTTTTAAATAATGTGTTAACTAGTCTCCTTTCTCACATAAAATTATCTATAGGTAAAATCCTTTTTTCCATAAAACAAATAGGATTTACAAAGCTTCTCATGAATAATTTTAAAAGTAATTTACATAAGAAACTTTCTCTAATGCTCTGTAATAAGAATTTAAGATAATTAAAATTCAAAGCAGAAGAAATATAAAATATATGCCCTCAGGTGGTCTCAGTGTGTTTTGATCCATAATTGGATGTTTTTAATTACACAATTATATATTTGCCATGTACAAGGTTTGAGATTAACAACCGTATATGATGCACTCATCTCATTGAACACTTGGCCAAAGGTAATGGTGATTTCCATCAAGCTTTTAATTTTGTGAAATGAGAAATAAACCATCCCCTGAATATCATTCCTTGATCTATTCTAAATTTTCAAAATTATGTTAATGAGTTTTTAGATCATATGAAATAATGTAACTAATTTTCTCAATGTTACAGAGATTTCAGATAATCATACATATTAACTTCTCTACTCCTCCACGGTTTCTTGGTTTTATTTTATTGCTATTGTATATTACACAGACAGAAATATAAGATGGATTGGTTTCTAGTCACATTTGTATTTTGTGCAGTGAAGTGGACATATGAAAATGGTTCATTTATATATTACTATACGCGCATACATGCGTTGATGAATTCTTTGAAAGAGGCTGGGATATAAACATAACTTTGCAGAGAGGGCTGGTATTAGAAAGGACACACAATTGCATGAGGGTACTTGGGAGTACTTTTGCTTTATGTGTATTACTTGGCTTTTTATAACATGACTGTTTAACATATTATTTTCTAGTAAAACCTTTTAAAAGACCCCCATCACTCACCCTCCCTCAACTCAGGCTAACGATACTGATGGCTTCATTATAACTGGGTTTGTCATCCTGGCCCCATTTCCCAGAATGGTCATTGGCAAAACCCTTCGGCTCCCTTTAGACTACCTGCTCAAGAACCTAATAAATTAACTCAATGATTGGATCAAATTGTGGGCCACAGATGAAAATACGTTATTTATTCACCATCTGATTTTTTTGGCTCAGAGATGTTTGTGTTTATATTTGTATTTAGTCATTGATAACAGTTGAAAATAAACAAATAGTCAATTAAAACACATTCTATTAGCTTTCTGTTTTGGGTTAGTTACTATAATTGGGATGATACCGGATATGAAGAATTAAAATACACCGTCTCTTTGCTGCTGGTGACTTGGGACAAGTGACTTGGCCCTGGCTTGAGTGACAGCACGCGTTCTTCCTGTTCTTAAGAGGCACTCCAACCCACACAAGCTGATGCCCCAGGAAAGACTGGCTGCAGTGGTGAAGGCACGAGGGTGAGGCCAGAAGGTCCCGCGGCCCCTGCTCACGCCCTTTCTAGCCCTGAGTCAGGACTTCTGAGAGTCCCTTGTGGAGCCTCCAGGGGTGGGAGCCCAGGATTCCAATCTCAACTCCAGCAGGAGTACAAAGCAGTGCACAGTGAAGAGACGAGAGTGGGACTGCACCTAGCGCCCTTGCCTGAAGTCATGGCCACGGGCCAATAGTACTGAGAGTTAAGCTGCTCAGCAATGTCAGCAACAATATGAAAAAATGGGAAGGAAAAAATGGGCATTTGGGTCTCCCCATCCCACGTCCTGAACAAGTAGACAAGAAAATGACATGAGTCTTATGACACATGCAAAACTTTTCACCAGGAAAAAAATGAACGGCTTCTAACACAGGAAAAGAGTATTTGGTTGTGGTCCCAGCCTCTGGAGCATCATTGCAAGGGTTCACATTCTCACTGTGCCTCAACTATTCCAGGAGCTTCTGGGCATGGTGATTAATCTCTCCCTGTAACCTAGTAAACTAGGGATAATAACAATGACTACACCCACCTACTAAGGTGGTCAGCAGAATTAAAGAAGTTGGGACATGTAAAATACTAGAGCAGTACCTGGCATTTAGAAAATACTCAATAAAATTAACTATTATGATTAATTCCATTTCTACCATCCTTATTCTCATCATCCTTATTAATGGAGTTGCAAGAGAATTGAAGGATCACCTATTCTGCACTGTATTTTATGCTTATCCTTAGCTATCTTTGTTTTCTACACGTGTTTTCCCCTTACCAGCTCTCTTACTCTTTTCTGTCTTGCTTTATTTTATGTGCTTCTGTAAGCTACCTTGACTACTTTATGAAAAGTGTGGACTAAAAATAAACTAGAAATCAACTGAATGCTAATAAGATCCAGGGTTGTACACACATGGACATATATACACACAACAACAAAAAAGGGAAATAAATAAGGGAATCAGGACAGAGGAAAGAACCACAGGTGTGTGTGGCTTACAGTTGTGGCAAGTTGCTCCCCTGTATCCAGTGTTTGTACAGTTGCAGTGAAAGGTGTCCCAGGTCTGGGAACATTGACCACCGTGTTCGCAATAGTTGGGCAAACACCTAAAAGAAGGTGCAGATACAATTACTACTATTCATTTTGAGAAATCACAAAATACTGCCAATGTATACATGATCATGTGAAAGAAGAATGTCAACAGTAACCTAAAGAGTAAATACAGTGTGACTAATGGTCATTCCATTTGTCGTTATGGTACCTTAATCACAAAACTAAACCCTAGATCAATAAATTCATCAGGTTTCAACCAATTCTCAGGTAGCTGTGACTGCTTAGTTTTCAACATGTCGTACTATATCATAGCCCTTTCTTTTCCCTAGTGACATAACACTAATTCAATATGTTGCCAGAAACATCAATAGTTTACATAAAATAACAACATTTAATCATACTGATTTACTATACTGAATATTTAAAGGAAGAGGGAATAAAGAAGAGAAAAGGAAAGAAGGAAGTGGGAGAGAGGGACATCTCTATTCACTTGGTGTATACATCCAGGAATGTTGAAGATGTACAGTATAGATGCACAAACTCCAAGCAGTGGGTCAGGGTGCATTAGGATGCTGAATCAAAATCACAGGGGCTCCCAGGATATTTTAAATTTTTAAGAGAAATACAGGCATACTCGACATCTGTCCAGCACTGCGCAACTTATTGGCTTGAGGTAGTTAAATTTTAACATTAAATAGTAATACATTCCACTTAATCATGTCCTATCTTTGAGAAGCTGGAGTCTTAGTAGTTGTTAAAAAGTAACACCATGTGAAATCAAGTTGAACAAAAGTAAGGGTAGCAGTGTCTGATCTGATCCCAAGCTTTGAAAGGTTGTACACTACATTAAAAATAAACTTAAAATATTTTTCAAATTTTATATATATAATTACAAAAATATATAAAAGTAATATACGTATAAATTACTTTTTAAAAGGTTCTAAATTGTTAGGACAGGGCTTCCCTGGTGGCACAGTGGTTGAGAATCCACCTGCCAAGGCAGGGGACACGGGTTCAATCCACTACTGAAGCCCACACACAGAGAGCCTGTGCTCTGGAACAAGAGAAGCCACCACAATGAGAAGCCTGCGCACCTCAACTACAGAAAGCCCACACACAGCAACGAAGATCCAAAAATAAATAAATTAACTAATTAATTAAAATAAATAAATAAATAAATTGTTAGGACATAAACACTTGTAAAGTTGCCTGGAACTCAGCCACTGTTTAAATGAAAATGTTAGTTATATCTTTTGGCTTAGGACACTGTGAAAAAATTACTGAAATACATTAAGGTACCCTGGACAAAAAAGTTGAAGAGCTTCTGGTATCAACTCAAATAGCCCTGATCAAATAACTGATGCTTTTTAGAATTTAAATTAAAAGTTATATTGAGACCAATGCTCTCATTCACCCCAGAATAAAAAAATAAATACATTACAAAACCTGTCAAGAATATATACTTGATGAAGTTTCTGCCACCTCCTTTTTTAAAACTAAGACTGGGAACTTCATGTTTTGCTTTTAGGATTTTCCCAATTTTAACTGAAAATAATGTTACTGCTTTTCCTGATTATAAAAAACAGATATGCACTGTACAGAAATCAAACAATATAGGAAACAATAGAGAAGAAATATAATTTATAATTTCAATATATAAAAATTACCACTATAAACATATATGTGTGTGTGTATAATGTATTATGTTCATAAATGTAATCATAAAGTACACGCTACTTTACAACCTTTTTAAGGATTCAAAAATAAATAATGGGCATCTCTCCATGCCAATTAAATTTATATGTATTTTAGCATTTTTATAGATTCACAGGAATCTATTCAAAGAATATTTAAACAGGTATTTAATTTTTTAAGCATTTCAAATCAATAACAATCTAGAAGAAAGAGGGAATTTTAAAAATAAAATTAAAACAATTCTAATTGGTAATCAGAAAAGAAAAGGACAGAGAAGGCTATTCTTTAACAGACCTTGAACAATGTTTTAAAAAGGAGCAGATATAAGTGACTACACCTAAAATTCTAAAGAATGAATCTATTGGGATACATGTACTGTTTCTATTTGATCTGCTGCAAAAGATACTGTGTCCATTTTCCTAGATTCCTGTTAGACTTGACTTTTCATATTTTTTAATTACAATGTGAAAGACTGGATTGTGGATTTTATTTAAATTCATCATATAGTAGTTCTATTTGACTACTAGTAACCTATGGCAAATTACATTGTATAGTAAAGTACTGATTCTCACTAAAGGTTTTAAACAATTATCTTTTATACTTTTCTCCCTGAGAGTCATTTCAACACAAAGTAGAACATAAACAAATGAATATATCAACATGCCCCAAACTGAAGTGGCGTGTATGATTTTATTTATTTATGGCTGTGTTGGGTCTTTGTTGCTGTGTGCGGGTTTTCTCTAGTTGCGGTGAGTGGGGGCTACTCTTCGTTGCAGGGCGCAGGCTTCTCTTGTTATGGAGCACGGGCTCTAGGCACACAGGCTTCCGTAGTTGTGGCATGTGGGATCAGTAGTTGTGGCCTACAGGCTCTAGAGTGCAGGCTCAGTAGTGGTGGTGCACGGGCTTAGTTGCTCCATGGCATGTGGGATCTTCCTGGACCAGGGCTTGAACCCATGTCCCCTGCATAGGCAAGTGGATTCTTAACCACTGCGCCACCAGGGAAGCCCCAGTTGATATTCTTAAAAAGTTGATATCAAAAGATTTCCTTAATACTATTGCTTAATAAGTGGTTTAGGTCCAAGCAACTTAATAAATATTTATGCCCTTAACAATTGTCACCCCTACCCCACTCCCACTTGGGTTTCTGCCCCAAGACATGGGGACATAGAGGACAGCTCCCTTTGCAGTTCTATCCTCACCTCCATCGAGGGACTGATGGCCATCAGCCTCAGTCAGCCCCCACCCAGATTTCCTTGCAGGTCCACAGAGGACAAGGGGAGGGCTTCTAGATGAGTGTGTGTGTGTGTGTGTGTGTGTGTGTGTCTGTGTCTGTGAGTAAGAAAGGTGTGAGTGTGTAAAGAGTATAGGAATGATCTTATGAGTGTGCAGGTGCGTTTGTAAAGATGCTATGGGTCTATGAGAGTAGGTGTGTGAGTGTGCTGTGTATGGATGAATGAGTGAGGAGGGGTGTGTGTGTGTGTGTGTGTGTGTGTGTCTGTGTGTAGACTGTGTGACAAGTGACTTTGAGATATGTGAGTATATGCATGTATAGATGTGTGTGGGAGATTTGTACAATGACATTAGTTTACACATAAAGAATGTGTGTAAATGACTGTGTGGGTGTGAGTGTGAGCATGTATGTAAATTTATGTACACCTTTATGTGTAGGTTTGATCCAACTTAAAGTTAGTTACAGTAAAAAGAGAACTACATTGTTTAAGATTCTGTCAGATGTTTTTTTTTGGCTGTGCCTCATGGCTTGCAGGATCTTAGTTCCCCAAAAAAGGATTGAACCTGGCCCTTCGGCAGTGAAAGCACGGAGTCCTAACCACTGGACCACCAGGGAATTCCGTCTGTCAGATTTTTAAATATATTTTTAATGTTCCTCCTGGTTTCAATTGCAATTTATTAAGCCATAAATTCTGTGTTTAATCTACATAGATTAAGCATGAACCGCAATACATGTTGATGTGCACCCAGGGAAGCGGTACAACATGGCAGGTAGCACGCAGGGGGACTTCCTGGAACCAGGGGGCTTGGATCCGATGCTGGGCTCTGCCTTTAGCCATGTCCTCTTAGCCAACTTACTTAACCGCTCTGTGCATCTATTTCCATGTTTACAAGAAACAAACACTCTAAGAACAGGTTCTAAGGGTTTTTGTGAAGATTAATTTAAATACATATTAGTTTATTTATTTAAAATAAATTTTAGAACAGAGTCATTGCACAAGTCTCTCACACAATGCATAAGCTCACGCACATATCCAAAATCGCCCTACATACTCATACAAGTCATGACACACACAATGACACAAGTCCTCAAGCATTAACCCATGCATGTGTACACTCACACATGCACACGCTCACACACAGCCACACCATCCCTACACACACACTTGTAACGTCATTCAGACACATTCCCAGGCCCTTCACTCACTCACATCACCCTACATAAGTCACTCACACACACACACAAACCTAAATACTAATTCATGTTAAGTTAGAATACAACCTACTAAACAGGGTTTCTTTTAAGTCTCTATTTAATAATGCTTTGGAAGCTATGTCAACAGGTATAGCATATACGACCAAGACAGGTGGATACATATTTTCTTCTGAATATAAGAGAATGGAATGAACTTAGAGATACTTTTGGAAGTTTAAAAGGTATACAAATATAAAAGGTACGTTGGTTTTTGCTGTTATTTTTAAGATTTCCAGGGTTACCATCAGCCTAAAATTTTCTTTAAAAAATGTATAGTCAAGATCTCTCCATAATTTGCTACTTCTGAAAAGCGTTTTTCAGGTGTGGTACCGAAACCATAATTCTCCTACTGTGCTGTGTCATGCTCTGTTTTACAAGCGTGCACCTCCGGAAAGCGGGCAAGATGGATTCCTTGTGTAAATGGCAGCTTCAGAGAAACCCACGTTGGAGAGGTGTGGGTCTACCTGTACCAAAAGAACGTTCTGCGATCTGAGACGGTCAAAATGACCATCACTCACAGTGTGGATGACCGAACCTCCCTACCCATTGAGGGTGAGGGCTCCCTGCTTCTGTGAGTGAGACCCACCTCAAGAGAGCTGGCCCAAAGAGCCTTGCTACAGGGCTTCCCCAAAATCAGGATTAACGTTCCTGAGCTGGCGTGGCTGTCATTACGGAGATGGTCACTGTCATTTATTCCCCAAATCAAGCCAATTGAGGTTTATCGTCTCAATTCTCCCTTTATCATCTTTCATTATAGAAAGTATTATTTTCTCTACAAATTGAGTTAAATAAACACATATTCATAGAGAGGAAATGATGGTCTTCTAATCCATTGCTAAATAAGATTATAATTATTTTTTTCTACACATAGAATAATATCTACTAGTGTTCAAAACAGGATCAACAGACATTGATAAACAGTCTTCAGATATAATAGATGTGTATTTATGTTGATAAAATGTTTCATACAAATAAAAAGTTATTTTTAAAGCTCAGAATTTGGGACTTCCCTGGTGGCACAGTGGTTAAGAATCTGCCTGCCAATGCAGGGGACATGGGTTCGAGCCCTGGTCTGGGAAGATCCCACATGCCACGGAGCAACTAAGCCTGTGCGCCACAGCTACTGAGCCTGCGCTCTAGAGCCCGCGAGCCTCAGCTACTGAGCCCGCATGCTGCAACTACTGAAGCCTACGCACCTAGAGCCCGTGCTCCGCAACAAAAGAAGTTACTGCAATGAGAAGCCCACACACCGCAATGAAGAGTAGCCCCCGCTCATCACCGCAACTAGAGAAAGCCCGCACGCAGCAATGAAGACCCCACACGGCCAAAAATGAAAAAAAAAAAAAAGTTAAAAAACCTCAGAATTTATCTGTTTGCTCAGAATATATATTGAACACTACTACACGGTTGGGGTTAAGTTTGTCACATTGCTTAATTTTTTTTAATCTGGAAAGGCTATGACATTCCACTGAACTCAATAATTAAAAATAACTGCCTTGATGACTGGCAAGATTATTTGGCTATAGTTGCCCATGCCTAAAAATACTTTAAAATTATTAACTATCAATTATTATATTAAAAGTTACTTGTCCTCTGCAATGAACGCCCAAAGCTTGCACTAGCATGCCCTGTACTGGAGTTCCTATTGAAACTACTGGATCATCCTCACACCTTTATCAACACTACGGCTCCAAACTTTTTCACAGGGAGTTTCCTCTTCATTTGCCCTGCAGAGAAGATAGTAATGGGTTCTTCAAGGTACACATCAGGACCATAGCAACCAGTTAAATTCCTATGCCTCTGAAATATTATTCAGCTGTCATGGAAGCAAAAGCCAGTTGGATAACTGACCACATAGGTCTCTGATTTACTGGTACCTGATGGTCTAGATTACTGTTAGGGTTTCCTAAGCTATTGCGTTTAATGATATATTTTTGATACATTTATACCCCTCTAAAATTATAGCAGCATCAACATCACCTTTTGTGAACTGGTAGCTATTTGTACATATAAATAACATGGTCACATGTCTTCTAGCTAAATTTTATCACTGGAAATATGAAGTATAAAACTAAAAGAATATTTTCTTATTTCTAATGTGAATATTATCTCTTTCCTGTGGAACAGATGATGGTAAGAAAAAGGAGCGAAAAATGTTTGTTTTACATACAAATTTCAATCTGCTGCCAAAAGTTTGAAAATGGACAGGTCAAAATAGAGAAGTGAGATTGCCTTTACCTGTCTGTGATTCCACATGAGTCTATCTGAAGGTCGCTGAAGTTCCCAAGGGACTCCTGCTGAACTGAAATCAGATCTACCATCTTGTGATTGATAGAAATGCGTCTCATACATCCCTGAAACCCACCAAGTGGACTTTTACATTTGGATCCAAAGCTGTTGTCAGGACAACCTGATAAAAACAAAACAATACAAAGTTGATCAGGATACATCATAATGAATCAGGACTCAGTATCTTCACTAAAAATATTTTTAAAATAGGCATTTGATTATTAAATTGAAATGGAGGGGAAAGCCTACTGCAGTCATCATTCATTTGATCTAAATTACACATAGCAATTCATACAAACATATTTCTCTTTATTACCATAGGATTCATAGGAAATTACTACTGTTATAATAATTACGTGCAAGGATACTAACTTGATCCCAACTTTAGAAATACACAGATCAGCTCCAGTATCCTGAACATGTCATTCAGCAGTATTAAATTATATATAACTCAAACACAGGAACTTAGTCTTTTGGGATGCAAAGAGAAGAGCATAAAGGATGAAAGCATGCACTGTAGACAAGAAAAGATAAATCAATAATGCTGAAATACCTTTGTGTTTAAGGCTATTCGGAAAAGGAGTTACGACGACTTGGAATAAAATTACAACTATTTATGTAATTAAATACTTTTCATATGCATATAAGAGCCACATATACATGCATTTTAATAAATCATAATGGCTTAATGTCAAAAACATTTCATTGTTTGACTTTATTTATTCTCTGCCTCATAAAGGAGTGTTCCATTTATATTGATTTTTTTCCTAACACTTATCTAAGACCTGTTTCTAATTATTTAAATAATAAAGAACTATAATATTAACCATTTCTGTCTGGGGTTTAATGATGTTCTCAGTGTTTCTCTATCCAAGTGAAATAAACAATTTTATGGAGTATGAACACATATATTATACTTATGTATTTTTCATTAATCTTTCTTAGCTGTTATGGTTGTCAACCACTAATATAATTTCAAAGAATAAGAAATGAATCAGCAATTCCCTAACTCCTGTACAATCCATGCTAGTTTTCTACCAGGGAATTTCCATTATAATTAAATATTTTGACAGAGGATGTTTCTCCTTAATGCTTTTTTTCCTAACAAAATACTTTTACCCAGCAAGGAAAGGCCAGGATTCATACTTAAAACTGTTATCAGGCACATTGAAATATTATATTTTAAGCAATGGAGACTGAAATTTTAAATTTAATATATCAAGAAAAGGGGATGAAAGTTTTTTCAGTATCAGTTAATTGTACATGGTTCTACACACACTTTCAGTGCTTAAAATTCTTCTGTGGTATAGGATACAGTTACCATAATCTGGATGTGTTTTCTAGATGACTTATTAACCAATTAAGAATGTTAAAATAAAACCCGAGAGGGTAGCAGTTCAATAATATTTGGGGGCAGCTACAATATGCCAGGAATATAAACAGCGCTGCTAATCTCCTTTTCTCCAGGTGGTGTTTCCTGACACATTTCAAACTATTTCAGAATAAAATAAATTGTGCGGTATGCCTCTATAGGGAACAAGACTAAGCAAACTCACAGTCACAAGGAGAGGTCACGGAACTTTACAGAGAGCACAGCGGTCATATTATGAGGCCCTTCACATTCCTGGCTACAATGTTTAATAAGCAAGAGATTCTAAAGAACAAAGTAGGGTTCAACCCAGGTGAGTCTCATTAGCCTAGGATAACAGACATCCACAGGTTAATATAATGCAACAGCAGAGAGAAATTCAGCACTGAACTGGTTTGGGATGAAAGTTCTAAAATATGAAGGTATCTAGGGAATACTTTCATGCTGAATTAATGGATGGATCCATTACTAGAGGCAGGCAGCATGTTAAGCACCTCTGAGATGGCAGATAAATGATCACCGCACGTACCAGAAGGAAGATGTCGGGTTTGACTTCAGGGTGGTGTAGCCAGTTCACTGGATGGATAATGTCTGATTTATACAAGCAGGAGTGTGAGGATTCTGCACAGTCTAGTATCTCTAGCTTGTGCTACACGGTGTGTTATTCAATCGCACAAAGATTGCATAGGGGAATACACAGAAGTTAGACTTTCCTCCATCCTCAATCTGGAGAACCCAGATTTAAATTTTATAGTTTATAAATGATAAAAGCTGACCTCAGTAAGTTTTTGAAAGGCATACATTTGAGGAGGGAGAAAACGTAAACAATGATGGGCAAAGAGTGGCATGCGGCAGTAGATGCAGAATGCTGTGAGTTCCGGGCAGCCCACTCTCTCAATAGTCACACTCAAGACTGACACGGAAAGCAAATACAACCCAGGCTGGTGGGACAGACTGCCCCAAAATTAACTACCTAAGAAAAGCCCTCCATCTAGATAAAACAGATCCTAGGAGTAAAGGGGACTCTCATCCACACGGCGGAGAAGGTTTTCTAGGGTGACAAACTGCCAAGTTTGCTCTGGGGGTGGGAAGCAGGGAGGCTGTTCCCAGGACTCCAGGCTTTCAGTGCTAAAACGGGAGAGCTGGTGGTGCAGCAAAAATAGAAATAAGACTTCTCTTAAATAAAAATGAGACTTCTATTTTCTGATAAACAAGGAAAATAAGGAAACAGTGAACAGGCTGGGAAACAACATAAACAGGCCTGAAAGAGTTAAGCAGTCTTGGTTATTCTTTAGCTGTTACTACTAACCAACACTTGTAGCTGGACTTCTCCTTCACAAAGATGATTACTCTCTGACTCCGTGTGAATTACACTCTGCACCTGGCTTTCTTCTTCCCTTACACTCCCTTGTAGCATTCTTTGTTTCAGAAAGAAGGTCACCGGCCAATAATTTCAGAAAAGACCAACCCCAGTTACCAAGTTGCCTGACGCCAGCTGTGGCTGTTTTGAAATTTCGCAAAAGAAAAAAAAAAGCAAGACCTTCATTAGGATATAAAATCTCTCCTATTCCCAGGGAGTGGCGGGGGGTGGGTGCTGCTGTGTCCTCTCTTTGCCCGGCAAAGAATAAAGCTACTTTTTCTCGTTCCTCCAAAACCCTGCCTCCATATTTCTTTTCGGCATTGGTGCATGGAGAGTCAAGATTTTGGCATCATTGGTCACCCCATTGCCAGTACCACTCAGACAATGAGCCCCTGAGCCAGTCCTGCCCTTTAGGGGACCCTATTCTAACCCTCCTCCAGCCATGATTCTGCCCATGGCAACAGGGGGTCTCACACGGGAAGGTGATGTGCCCACTTGGAAACTGCTCCCTTCTAGCCCATCCCAGAATCCAGAATTCCCACCCCAGAAGCCCTACTTGGGCTTCCAGAAGGATGGACCTCCTCTACCAGGTCCTGGAGGCACAAGGCTGGGAGGAGGAAGGAAAATGTGGCAGCAGGAGGCCTCCTGCTTTCCTTTGGACCCTTGCTCGCAGCCCTGGAAATGTCAGGGTGCCCTGGGGCTTGCAAGGTATATACTTAGTGATTAATAGAATCTCATGACAAGATCAAACATACTCTGGTACTTAAGGTTACCAATTGAGAAGATGATTGAATAAACAGAGATGTTGCCTAAGTAAACTTAAGATTGGTTATTTAAATAAAAGCCCTGAAGTTGGAATTTTATTATGGAAGCTTTCACAGTATATTGTTTAGGGACTCAGGAATACCTTCATAGATGTCAAATCATAAAGAACATGACAGGAGGCATAAAACCCCAATTCAAGACGATGGTTACCTGGGGAGATGAAGAGGTATGATCATGGAGGGACAAATGGATGTTGGTAATGTTATCTTTCTTAAGCTGGAAAATGCATGTGCAGATGTGTATTTTAAAAATAATAATTAGTATTCTTTAAATTGTATATATGATGTAAGATGTGAACAATATGAAGTAACTGGGTGTGGGCTATTTGGCAACTCCCAGTGTATCTTTGCAACCCTCTGGTAAATCTAAAACTATTCAAAGATTATTAAGTTCATTTAATTAAAATGGTGTATATCATATGTATCATAATAAAAACAAGCAAAATTACAGAGTGCACATGTGATATATTTCATTATAAAATATTATAGTGTGAATGAAAATCAATCAAAATTTTGTACAAAAAATAGGTAGGCATCATTAAATCTGAACATGAAGGGTCTAAAATAATTTAAGAATGATGAGTCTATTTTCGTTACTTACACTTTTATGCAGTCTGTTATTTTTATCATCTCTTTTTTGCATCATTTAACAAAATGTTTGGGTTTTTTCTTACCTCTTTTGGTGCTTCTAAATCTTCTCCTTTGAAGTGAAAGCTCTTAAGTTGTTCTACACAGATCTTCCTTGACTTACAATGCGGTTACATCTTGATAAACCCATTGTAAGTTGAAAATATCCTAAGCCAAAAATGTGTTTAATGTATCCAACCTGCCAAACATCATAGCTTAGCCCAGCCTACCTTAAACATGCTCAGGACACTTACATTAGCCAACAGCTGGGCAAAATCACCTAACACAAACCCTACTTTATAATAAAGTGTTGAATCCTCACGTAATTTATTGAATACTGTACTGAAAGTGAAAACAGATTGGTTGTGTGAGAACAGAATGGTTTAAGGGTATCTGTTGTTTACCCTTGGGATTGCGTGGGTGACTGGGAGCTGTGGCTCCCTGCCACTGCCCAGCATCCTGAGAGAGTATTATTCCACATGTCACTAGCCTGGGAAAAGATCAAAATTCAAAGTACGGTTTCTATTGAATGTGTATTTCTTCGCACCATCATAAAGTTGAAAAATCCTAAGTCAGGGACTGTTTGTATATCCTACCACGTATTAAACGAACATGTTCCTATGGACTGCTATAAAATCAATCATATATTCCGTAAGGTTTTATAAACCACTTGGTTTATAAATGAACACATCACCCTAAAGGAAGCAATTATATCTTTTAAGATTGTTGGCATTATGCTGCCTTTCACAGTAATGGATTAGGTAGGGGTTTTTTGGTTTGTTTGTTCACTCTTAATATAAGATGAATGATTCACAGTCTGTGTACTTACTGTCAATTCTTAGAAAGGAATTTGTGTTTTATTGATGAATAATGAAGACTGGGCTTGCAACCAAATTCAAAAGTGCTTCTACACAGAAGTCATGATTACATTTCAAAATAACAAGAAGAAACACCTCAAGTCATGATTAAAAATAAGTCTTACTACTAACAGTTTTACAACTTTGTCTTTCTAATTAATGTTAAGTATTGCCTTATTTTCATTTTCCAGTGCTAAAGATTCATTTCCACTTCCAAGGTTTGCTTTTTGAAGATTTTAGTTCAATCCAACATCCACTGGACAAGTAAACACTTCATTTGTTTTTGTTCTTTAAGAGAGATGGCCTGGTGCTGAAGGCTAATGCCTTCATTTTATCAACTATATCAGTGCGTTATTACTTAGCAGTGAGAAGAGGCTTCTGGGGCTAATTAAGTTAGATTTTTTGTCCACTGGCATAATATTGACCTGCACTGAGCAGCAGAAAAGCAAAAAGAATGCTCTAGAAAAGCTAAGAGGCATGATCAGGAAAACAGTGCAATGAAATGAGCCCATAAAATCTGAAAAAGACATACATGTAAGGCCATTCAACATTAGGAAAATACAACAACATTTGAAAGTGAGAACTGAAGAGCATGGTCTACTTGCAAGCAATCTCATTATAGAAATCATAAACATAAGTCAGTCCACCTCAAAGAAATGCATTTTAGGTCACAATTAATCATCGTGATCTACTCAACATTTCCATGTTCAAAGAAAGTGAGAAATTATTCCATAATATTCACACTGGTTAAAACAGGATGACTTTAAGACACAGGGCAAGTGACTGCGAACATGGTTCAATTGCCCATATGGAGCAACCGTTTCTCTTACCTCCAAAATAATAGGTGCCCCCTGAATAAATCTGCTCAGGCCCCAGGGAAGGAGATGCAGAAGCCACTTGGCCATCCACCACCACGCTCAGGTAACTCATTTTGGCAGACAAAGAGACGGAATGCCACTGCCCATCATTTAATCCAACACCTGGGGGAGGTAAAATTAGTTAAAAGGGATACCTCTTAACAGTGAACATTGTAAGCAGTTGGTTAGAAATAGCAATGTACACATCACTCAATCAAGGGCAGCACTCACAACTATTTTTTTTTTGTTTTTTTTTTTTGTGGTACGCGGGCCTCTCACTGTTGTGGCCTCTCCCGCTGCGGAGCACAGGCTCTGGACGCGCAGGCTCAGCAGCCATGGCTCAGGGGCCCAGCCGCTCCGCAGCATGTGGGATCTTCCCGGACCGGGGCACGAACCCGTGTCCCCTGCATCGGCAGGCGGACTCTCAACCACTGCGCCACCAGAGAATCCCTCACAACTATTAATAAAAGAAAAGAAGAAGGGAGAGAGGAAAGGGAGGTCAGTGGGCAATCAGCACCCTCTGCGTGGAAATAGGGCATGATTATCTTCCTTTCTTGGGGCCTCAACAGAGAGAACAAAATTCTAACTCAACTTTGGACAATCCTGAATGGTTAAAATCTTTCAATGGTTCAAATCTTATTTGGCATGGGCTAATTTTCAGCTTCCACCATGTAATTTACCTTTTAAAAGGAGGGATTTGGGAAGAGCACAGATATTTTCCAAAATTCTAGTTTATACCCAATAAATGATTTATCTGCTCTTTTACACTTTGCTGTAGTCATTTTTTGTGAGACCAGAATATTTAGCAAAGTATATGAAGTCAATCATTACAAAAATATTTGAAGAGATTATAATGCATGCTGAAAGCCTACTGGTATAATGCAAAGTTAAAAAATAAAGCAGCGTGGAAAACCATATTTACACAACTGATCATAATAACTTTCAGATTTCGTATCTGCAAGTTCAACCAGTTGCCATAATTTATTGGTAGCTTCCAAATGAATACTCAGGGCACTTTTGGGGTCAGGCACAGAAATGCACAGAGCAGAGAAAAATTTGAGTTGACTGACATGCATGCTTCTAGCTGAGGTCAAGTAAGGCAAAACTTCTTCTTTCAGCTCTCACATGTAAACCTGTCTTCACATTTTTGTGTTTTTTGTTGGTGATTTTGCTGTTTAAAAGGCCCCCTGGCACAGTGATGAAGGGCTGTCTAGTGTTCTTAAGTGCAAGAATGCTATGATTTGCCTTATGGAGAAAATAAATGTGATGGATAAACTTCATTCAGGCATGAGTTAGAGTGCTGTAGGCCACGAGTTCAATGTTGGTGAATCAATAATAAATACTAAATAACGTGTCTTCAAACACAATCATACACACAAGGTTCTGTTGATAGGTAGACAAAAATGTTGCCACCACAGGCTCACAGGAACCTAACCCTGTATTTCCCCTGGGAACAATGGTTTAGTATTTGCTAATTCCATGTTCACAGCAACTTCAGAGAACATAACTATTGCAAGTATTGAGAATCGACTCTATACATACAATTCTTATTATATTCCTAATTTTATATAAATATGGGAAAGGGCTGAAAGGAAATATCTCTACATATAAACAGTAATTTTTGCATAAAAGAAAACTGTGGTTGTTTTTACTTCTCTTTATAATTTTTCTGTATTTTCCAAGTTTACATATATAATAAAAAATTGCTATAATCAAAAATCAAGGTTTTCTTATCACCTATAGAAACAGTCACTAGTCCCTCCTAAGGCAGTCCCAGTGTCATGAATCCAGGAGATGGTGGAGCCTTTCCCTCTTAAAGGGAATTAAGTCTACAAAGGTTCTGTTTTGAATACTCAGCAGACAGGCAGAATCTAAGTCTCTCTATTGTAGGCAAACCAGTAAGGTTTACATCCACCGAATAGTCAACTCTGTATGATTTTGCAGATCAAATTACTGAGCAAAAATATAAGTACTCTATTAAATCTAAAAGTCATGGGCCTCTTTCCTGATATTATGTGCAATTTCTTTATTTCTCCAGCTATTTTTTTTTCTTTTTTTCTTTTTTTGCTGTACGCAGGCCTCTCACTGTTGTGGCCTCTCCCACTGCGGAGCACAAGCTCCGGACGTGCAGGCCCAGTGGCCATGGCTCAGGGGCCCAGCTGCTCCGCGGCATGTGGGATCTTCCTAGACCGGGGCACGAACCCGTGTCCTCTGCATCGGCAGGCGGACTCTCAACCACTGCGCCACCAGGGAAGCCCTCCGGCTATTTTTGACCACAAGCTTTCAGACAGAAAATGCATGGAAGCTCCATCAGATGCCGAAGCTCTTTGCCCTGTACGCATTTAGTGTAACACAAATTCCATCCTGGGCACCAAAGCTTATTTTTAAATTATATCCATGAAGCAAAAAAGATTTCCAAAGATCCAATTCTGATTTGGTTTGTGAAAGATAATGAGAAAGACCTAAAAACTGAAAACCGAAGAATGTAGGCTAGATACTTTTAGACACATTTTCTAAGAGTGGACTCTGAAATAGACGGCTGAAGAGAGTTATATAATCCCTGACGATATGAGACTGGACTAAAATAAATCAAATGTCCCACATTTGTCATCCTGTGCTTCCTTTAAGAGGACACATTTAGAGCGAAAATCCTTGTACTGAGTTTTGCGTCACACGGACGAACACTTCCCACCCTCCTCACCCCACCCTGCGTCTCCCACTGTCTCTTCCTCACAGCTCGGATGTGCCTGGATACAAGGCCCTGCTTCTGTTATCTCATCTTAGGCTTTCCATTGGCCTGGGACGGTGCTCATCAAACTACCTGCGGTTATGGACATTTTCTTTTCTGATCTACTGCAGATTGACACTTTTATAAAATTCAATAAAAATGAATGACTGAAACATTAAAGAAAGAAGATACATAAAATGCAAGCCCACTGACCATATGCTTAGAAGGTGTGGCAATACCTCCTTGCTATAACGGTTTCTAGGAGACTACTCTCAATTTTTGTACTTATCTTGGTAATAAGTATTTCAGTGAACCAGTATATTCCAAGGAGCACACTCTGAGTAGCAGTGCTCCAGGTAGCTGCTGGGTAGCTGCAGCAGGATAAAGTCAAAGGCTTGGGGACATCTTCTGTCAATACAGAAGCTAATTTAGATTAAGAACACAAGTCTGAACAAGTTAAGAACAAAAATCATAAATCTTGCCCTCAAAGTCCACCTCCTCAATTTGGGATGATTCGTTGTCTAAAGGAGGGAAGGAAGGAAGGAAGGAAGGGAGGGAGGGAGGGAGGGAGGAAGGGAGGGAGGGAGGGAGGGAGGGAGGAAGGAAGGTAAAGTAAAATAAAATAAAGTTATTAAAATAAAAAATAATTATTAAGAAAAAGAAAATTATTAAAAAAAAAAAAACGGACAGATAGAACCCTAGGACAAATGGTGGAAGCAAAGCTACACAGACAAAAGTCTGTCAGGACAGCCATTCTGCGATGTGACACCGTTAAATGCACCCATTTGCCCAGCTTGCGGGTTACGAAGTTGTGCTGTGTTTGCGGGGGAGCTTCAGAAAGCTACTCTTGAGCCTCATTTGTAACAGACAGCGCTCGCTTATGATGAGGAGACTTTTATTACCTGTCACTGGGATTTATTGCTCAAATTAAATAATGAAAGACCCATTTAATTCATTTCACCTAACTCTACATAATAAAAAGGATAATTTTTAAATTGGATTCTATTTTTCTTTTAAATCTACAGCTCCTTCCACGTTAATGTCTGATGAGAAGTGAGCCCCTTTCCAAGGCCACATCACGGTGAAAGAGGGGAAGAAAAGGAGGAATTGCAGATTTGTATTTTTTCTGATTCATGGTATAAGGTAACTAAATGCTAATTCTAGTACACGACTCCCACCACTCACAACTTTTGAATGTAGGGGAAGGGATATGTTGCTGGTATAATAATAATAAAATAATAACAGTTTTAGTGACTATTATTCATAACAGGTACTGCGTGCTTTATATGCATCATGTCATTTAATCCTCAACATTACTACTGTTATTCTCATTTTAAATATGGAGAAAATAAACCTCAAGAGGAAAAACAAATCACCCCAGGAAGTATCCAGCTGGTGAGCTGATTCCAAAACCCACACTCTTCGCCGCCTGCATGACAGGTGGCCCCCTTATTGTTTTGCTCATGTGAAACAATTAACTATGAGAAAGAGAAAAGCAGCCCCTAAGAGCTAGGGGCTAGTGGTCTGGTACTCTCAGGGAGGCCTTGGTGGTGTGAGATGCTGGTGGGCGTCCGGAGCTAGGCCTTGGTGTTCTCCCACTGAGCATAACAAGCTCACAGAACATCAATATTAGACAAGGTCACTCTGTCACTACAACGAACTGGGACCAAAAAAAAACCCCCCAAAACAAACAAACCCCAAAAGTACTTTACAAACTGGTTTAAGCACAGACAAAAGCAAGGCTACTGTGCAAACCACAAAAATACCAAGTCCTCTCCTGGCTAATACGAATAACAACTGACTTTTTAAATCAAATACAGATTTAGCCTTATTTTATTCCTCCATCCTTCTAAATAATACTTACAAAGATACTTAAGCAGTTACCCTCACCTCCTGGCAGCATTTAATCCCAAGCAATTTTCCATTTCCTTGAACCCCCCACGCAAAACAGCTAACTCAACCTACAATCCTATGACAAGTCATCCTTAACACCTTTGTAATGAGACTCTCCCATGGTTCCCCTGGGTGAGGGTTCTCCTTGTCGCAATAAGCAACAAACCCAAACTGTTTGATTGCAGGTATGACCACTGTGGTCTCTGGGTAGAAACCATTGACACCTCCAGCTGGAAGAACAGAAGAATACATGGAAAGATTTGCAAGTGCAGGTGGCAGGAGAATGTGGGATCCTTTACAAGAACCTCCTCCCTCTCCCCTTCTTCTCCTTCTCCTCTTCTTTTCTCTCTCTCTCCCCTTCTTCTCCTTCTCCTCCTCTTTTCTTTTCTCTCTCTCCTTCTCTCTTTTTGTCTCCCTCTCAGGCCCCAAAACACATAGACACACAAAATACAGGAGGAGGAAAAAGGTTTATCTCTGCTCCTTGTATATAATACCAGGGGCCAGTCTTAAACTGCTACGGAAATATTGTGACACTCTAGCTAGCATCGCTCTTTCATAAGAGTATAACAGGCATCCATGAAGTAGGATGTGTAAAGGGGGAAGAAAAAAAAAAAGCCTGCTATATAGGGTAGATTCTTTGCAAAGAAGCAAAAGGCAATCAGACAAAGGCCATTACTCAAGGAGCAACTGAAGGAATTTGCCTGTTCCAAGTAACTTCTGGTGCTCTGAAACTGTGCCAGACATTCCTATATTCACTAACTATAGCCACTAACCAGAATTAAAGATCCATGACACCAGATTGCTCTTGCCGAGAGGAAAATATGGAGGTCAATGCTGCCAATCACTTTAGGGGAAAGAGGGACTTCCAGGGAGCGATGGGGCTCTAAGGTGAAAAGCAGGAATATTCCAACAGTGAAAGGGAAGAAGGGGGAACTTTAAAAATGGCTTCTCCTGGGTGAGGCAAATCAAGACGGCAGTCCCATTGCCAGGGTCACAAGAATCACGAAGGCCTAGTAACTGAAACACGCAGAGGCATCTCACAGGCGGAGTCGAGACGGCATACTGGGAGAATGTGGAATTCGCGTCTCCTCACAACTAGGGTACCTACCAGGTACTGGTGGGGGACCACAGACACCTAAGGGAACGGGAGGAACCCCCAGTGACTGGGTAGGACGTGGGGTGTGGGGGTAGTGAAGGGGGAGGAGAAGTGGAGGCAGGATGAGATGGGTGCCCCTGAGGGCTGGCTGTGGGAGGGGAGGGGATCCCACACCCGAAAGGGGAAATTGGGGAACCACTGGGATGGCAGAGGATCAAAAGGGAGCATGGCCAGGTTTACCATGCCCACGTGGGCCCCTGGGAGACTGCTGAAGACCCAGGCCTGATCCTCTGCCCACAGAGGCCCCCTCCAGCTGTGCAGGTCCTGAGGGAGTAGGAGGAAGGCAAGGCGGAGTAAAAGTAAAGGCCGGACCTCCAGGACCGGCACCCCTGAGGGGCGGCTGGGGGAGGTGAGGAGCTCCTACACCAAGCGGTACCCACCCCGGTTAGGGGGGAGGACCTGGGAGAGAAGGTGGGGGAGGGGCACGGAGGAACAGAAGGGAACGCCGCCAGTGCGTCCCCTGTCCACTTAGGCACCAGGAAGGCTGCTGGGCTCCCGGGCCTAGTCCTCTGTCCTCGGAGCCTCCCTCCTGCGCACAGAGCCCAAGCCCCGCCCCCATACCCCCACCCAGGGCCCCACCTCTACACTGGGAGACCCCGTCCAATGAGCTGGGCCTAAACCCCACCCACACACCCTCACTCAGGGCCCTACCTCCAAACTCCGGAACCCCACACTCCAGAGGCCCTCCTTTGGATGTGCTGCCTCTCCCCCTCCCCAAGTCCTAAGCAGACACCCCACCTCATGCTTGAATGTCACCCAACCTAGGCCCCGCCCCCAAGGGACTTTTCCAGCTACCTAGGTCCTGAACCTAGGCCCCGCCCCATGCTCAAACGTCACTCCCCTAACCGCCTAGGACCCACCCCACCCTAAACCCCACCCCTGCCTAGAGTTCCACCCCCACCTAAACTCCACCCGCATAGCCAGGGCTTTTTTTTTTTTTCTTTTTTCTGTTGTGGTTGTATTTTACCTTGTTGAAGTTGTGTCAATTATAGTTTTATTTTTCCTAATATATTTTTTATCTTTCTAATTTTATTTTCTATTTTATTCTTTGATATTGTACTGTTCCTTTCTTTCTTTCTTCTTTTTTTTTTAACTGCACCGTGAAGCTTGTGGGATCTTGGTTTCGAGGTCACAGGTCATGCCCAAGATCCTGTGGTGAGAGCTCCGAGTCCAAACCTCTGGACTAACGGAGAACCTCAGACCCCAGGGAATATTAATAGGAATGAGGCCTCCCGGAGGTCCTCATCTCAGCACCAAGACCTGACTCTATCCAACTGCCTGCAAACTCCAGTGCTGGACGTCTCAGGACAAACAACCAGTAAGACAGGAATACAGCACCACCCATCAAAAAAAAAAAGAAACAACAAAAAAATATGTTACAGATGAAGGAGCAAGGTAAAAACCTGCAAGACCAAATAAAGGAAGATAAAATAGGCAACCTACCTGTAAAATAATTCAGAGTTAGGATAGTAAAGATGATCCATAATCTCGGAAACAGAATGGAGAAAATACAAGAAACATTTAACAAAGATCTAGAAGAACTAAAGAGCAAACAAACAGTGATGAACAACACAATTACTAGAATTAAAAATACTCTAGAAGGAATCAATAGCAGAATAACTGAGGCAGAAGAACGGATAAGTGAGCTGGAAGATAAAATGGTGGAAGTAACTGCCAGGGAGCAGAATAAAGAAAAAAGAATGAAAAGAACTGAGGACAGTCTCAGAGACCTCTGGGACAACATTACATGCACAAACATTCGAATTACAGGGCTCCCAGAAGAAGAGGAAAAGAAAGGGTCTGAGAAAATACTTGAAGAGACTATAGTCGAAAACTTCCCTAACATGGGAAAGGAAATAGTCAAGTACAGGAAGCAAAAAGAGTACCATAAAGGATGAACCCAAAGAGAAACATGCTGAGACACATTAATCAAACTATCAAAAATTAAATACAAAGAAAAAATATTAAAAGCAGCAAGGGAAAAGCAACAAATAACATACAAGGGAATCCCCATAAGGTTAACAGCTGATCTTTCAGCAGAAACTCTGCAAGCCAGAAGGGAGTGGCAGGACATATTTAAAGTGAGGAAAGGGAAAAACCTACAACCAAGATTACTCTACCCAGCAAGGATCTCATTCAGATTCGATGGAGAAATTAAAACCTTTACAGACAAGCAAAAGTTAGGAGAATTCAGCACCACCAAACCAGCTTTACAACAAATGCTAAGGAACTTCTCTAGGCAGGAAACACAAGTGAAGGAAAAGACCTATAAAAACAAACCCAAAACAATTAAGAAAATGGTAATAGGAACATACATATCGATAATTACCTTAAATGTAAATGAATTAAATGCTCCAACCAAAAGACATAGACTGGATGAATGGATACAAAAACAAGACCCGTACATATGCTGTCTACAAGAGACCCACTTCAGACCTAGTGACACATACAGACTGAAACTGAGGGGATGGAAAAAGATATTCCGCAAAAATGGAAATCAAAAGAAAGCTGGAGTAGCAATTCTCATATCAGACAAAACAGACTTTAAAATAAAGACTATTACAAGAGACAAAGAAGGACACTACATAATGATCAAGGCATCAATCCAAGAAGAAGATATAACAATTTTAAATATTTATGCACCCAACATAGGAGCACCTCAATAAATAATGCAAATGCTAATAGCCATAAAAGGGGAAATCGACAGTAACACAACCATAGTAGGGGACTTTAACACCCCACTTTCACCAATGGACAGATCATCCAAAAGGAAAATAAATAAGGAAACACAAGTTTTAAATGATACATTAAACAAGATGGACTTAACTGATATTTATAGGACATTCCATCCAAAAATAACAGAATACACTGTCTTCTCAAGTGCTCATGGAACATTCTCCAGGAAAGACGATATCTTGGGTCACAAATCAAGCCTTGGTAAATTTAAGAACACTGAAATCGAATCAAGTATCCTTTCCAACCACAATGTTATGAGACTAGATATCAATTACAGGAAAAAAACTGTAAAAAATACAAACACATGGAGGCTAAACATTATGCTACTAAATAACCAAGAGGTCACTGAAGAACTCAAAGAGGAAATCAAAAAATGCCTAGAAAAAAATGACAATGAACACACAATGACCCAAAACCTATGGGATGCAGCAAAAGCAGTTCTAAGCAGGAAGTTTATAGAAATACAATCCTACCTCACAAAACAAAAAAAATCTCAAATAAACAACCTAACTTTACACCTAAAGCAATTAGGGAAAGAAGAACAAAAATAACCCAAAGTTAGCAGAAGGAAAGAAATCATAAAGATCAGATCCGAAATAAATGAAAAAGAAATAAAGGAAAGAATAGTAAAGATCAGTAAAACTAAAAGTCAGTCCTTTGAAAAGTTAAACAAAATTGATAAACCATTCGCCAGACTCATCAAGAAAAAAAGGGAGAAGACTCAATAGAACTAAATATGAAAAAGAAGAAGTAACAACTGACCCTGCAGAAATACAAAGGATCATGAGAGATTACTACAAGCAACATATGTCAATAAAATGGACAACCTGGAAGAAATGGACAAATTCTTAGAAAAGCACAAACTTCTGACAATGAACCAGGAAAAAATAGAAAATATAAACAGACCAATCACAAGCACTGAAATTGAAACTGTGATTAAAAATTTTCCAATGAACAAAAGCCCAGGACCAGACAGCTTCACAGGCAAATTCTATCAAACATTTACCGAAGCGCTAACACGTATCCTTCTCAAACTCTTCCAACATATAGCAGAGGGAGGAACACTCCCAAACTCATTCTACAAGGCCACCATCACCCTGATACCAAAACCAGACAAAGATGTCACAAAGAAAACTACAGGCCAGTATCACTGATGGACAAAGATGCAAAAATCCTCAGCAAAATACTAGCAAACAGAATCCAACAGCACATTAAAAGGATCATACACCATGATCAAGTGGGGTTTATCCCAGGAATGCAAGGATTCTTCAATATACGCAAATCAATCAATGTGATACAACATTTTAAAAAACTGGAGGATAAAAATCATATGATAATCTCAATACATGCAGAAAAAGTTTTTGACAAAATTCAGTACTCATTTATGATGAAAACTCTCCAGAAAGTAGGCATAGAGGGACCTTACCTCAACATAAAAACGATCATATATGACAAACCCAGAGACAACATCGTTCTCAATGGTGAAAAACTGAAACCATTTCCACTAAGATCAGGAACAAGACAAGGTTGCCCACTCTCACCACTATTATTCAACATAGTTTTGGAAGTTTTAGCCACAGCAATCAGCGAAGAAAAAGAAATAAATGGAATCCAAATCGGAAAAGAATTAAAACTGTCACTGTTTGCAGATGACATGATACTATACAAAGAGAATCCTAAAGATACTACCAGAAAATTACCAGAGCTAATCAATGAATTTGGTAAAGTAGCAGGATACAAAATTAATGCACAGAAATCTCTTGCATTCCTATACACTAATAATGAAAAATCTGAAAGAGAAATTAAGGAAATGTTCCCATTTATCATTGCATCAAAAAGAATAAAATATCTAGGAATAAACCTACCTAAGGAGACAAAAGACCTGTACACAGAAAACTATAAGACACTGATGAAAGAAATGAAAGATGATACCAACAGATGGAGAGATCTACCATGTTCTTGGATTGGAAGAATCAACATTGTGGAAATGACTCTACTAGCCAAAGCACTCTACAGATTCAATGCAATCCCTATCAAACTACAAATGGCATTTTTCACAGAACTAGAACAAAAAATTTCACAATTCATATGGAAACACAAAAGACCCCGAATAGGCATAGCATTCTTGAGAAAGAAAAACAGAGCTGGAGGAATCAGGCTCCTGGACTTCAGACTATACTACAAAGCTATAGTAATCAAGACAGTATGGTACTGGCACAGAAACAGAAATATAGATCAATGGAACAGGATAGAAAGCCCAGAGATAAATGCACGCACATATGATCACCTTATTTTTGATAATGGGGCAAGAATACACAATGGAAAAAAGTCTCTTCAATAAATGGTGCTGGGAAAACTGGACAGCTACATGTAAAAGAATGAAATTAGAACACTCCCTAACACAACACACAAAAATAAACTCAAAATGGATTAAAGACCTACATGTAAGGCCAGAAACTATCAAACTCTTAGAGGAAAACATAGGCAGAACACTCTATGACATAAATCACAGCAAGATCCTTTTTGACCAGCCTCCTAGAGAAATGGAAATAAAAACTAAAATAAACAAATCGGACCTAATGAAACTTAAAAGCTTTTGCATAGCAAAGGAAACCATAAACAATACAAAAAGACAACTCACAGAATGGGAGAAAATATTTGCAAATGAAGCAACTGACAAAGGATTAACCTCCAAAATTTATAAGCAGTTCATGCAGCTCAATAAAAACACAAACAACCCAATCCAAAAATGGGCAGAAGACCTGAACAGACATTTCTGCAAAGAAGATATACAGATTGCCAACAAACACATGAAAGAATGCTCAACATCGCTAATCATCAGAAAAATGCAAATCAAAACTACAATGAGGTATCACCTCACACTGGTCGGAATGGCCATCATCACAAATATCTACAAACAAATGCTGGAGAAGGTGTGGAGAAAAGGGAACCCTTTTGCACTGTTGGTGGGAATGTAAATTTATACACCCACTATGGAGAACAGTATGGAGGTTCCTTAAAAAACTAAAAATACAACTTCCATATGACCCAGCAATGCCACTACTGGGCATATACCCTGAGAAAACCATAATTCAAAAAGAGTCATTTACTACAATGTTCATTGCAGCACTATTTACAATAGCCAGGACATGGAAGCAACCTAAGTGTCCATTGACAGGTGAATGGATAAAGAAGATGTGGCACATATATACAATGGAATATTACTTACCCATAAAAAGAAATGAAACTGAGTTATTTGTAGTGAGGTGGATGGACCTAGAGTCTGTCATACAGAGTGAAGAAAGTCAGAAAGAGAAAAACAAATACCGTATGCTAACACATATATATGGGAAAAATAAAAGGTTATGAAGAATCTAGGAGCAGGACAGGAATAAAGATGCAGACCTACTAGAGAATGGACTTGAGGACATGGGGAGGGGGAAGGGTAAGCTGGGACAAAGTGAGAGAGCAGCATGGACATATATACACTACCAAACGTAAAACAGATAGCTAGTGGGAAGCAGTCGCATAGCAGAGGGAGATCAGCTCAGTGCTTTGTGACCACCTAGAGGGGTGGGATAGGGAGGGTGGGAGGGAGACGCAAGAGGGAAGAGATATGGGAACATATGTATATGTATAGCTGATTCACTTTGTTATACAGCAGGAACTAATACACCATTGTAAAGTAATTACACTCCAATAAAGATGTTTAAAAAATAAATAAAATAAACAGAAAATAAATAAATAAATAAATGTTACAGTTCTGGGAGGAGAATTTTATATTTAACTTTAAGAAAAAAAAAAAAGACCTAGTGGCAGGACAGGAATAAATATGCAGAAGTAGAGAATGGACTTGAGGACACGGGGAGGGGGAAAGGTAAGCTGGGACAAAGTGAGAGAATGGCATGGATATATATACACTACCAAACGTAAAATAGATCGGTAGTGGGAAGCAGCCACATAGCACAGGGAGATCAGCTTGGTGCTTTGTGACCACCTAGAGGGGTGGGATAGGGAGGGTGGGAGGGAGACGCAAGAGGGAAGGGATATAGGGATATATGCTTATGTATAGGTGGTTCACTTTGTTATACAGCAGAAACTAACACACCATTGTAAAGCAATTACACTCCAACAAAGATGTTTAAAAAGAAACATCTCAAATACTGTAAGGCTGCATCTGCCAGTCCCTGCCCATGGGAGCAAGAAGCTTGTTTTCAGGCCTGATTTTCACCTTTAGGCAAAAGCAACAGCAGAAATGTAAAACTCATAGCAGGAATCTCAAATTTGACAATAAATAACTTGTTTTAAACAGGAAAATATAACCATATTGTTTGTTAGGTTCTTGATCTGAATGATTTTTGCTTTGCCATCTATGAAGGTGACAGAGACTGACAACATTTTATGTCATGAGTGATTTTGTAGTGCTGCTAATATGTCTTATGATTTAGACTATTATAATATCCTTAATATTTCAAAAATGACTGAGGCTGGCATAGTATTTTTTTTTTTTTTTTTCGGTACGTGGGCCTCTCACTGCTGTGGCCTCTCCCGTTGCGGAGCACAGGCTCCAGACGCGCAGGCTCAGCGGCCATGGCTCACGGGCCCAGCCGCTCCGCGGCACGTGGGATCCTCCCGGACCAGGGCATGAACCCATGTCCCCTGTATTGGCAGGCGGACTCTCAACCACTGCGCCACCAGGGAAGCCCTGGCATAGTATTTTTGAACATTTCCAAATGACGATTTGTAAAACTACATCACATTAAAAATTTAGCCTGATAATTCAAACATCTGCACAATTCCATTCTTCCTCAACATAATATAAATTTTTATTCCATTGTAAAAAGCATAAAAACTCTATGCTTTGAAAACCTGTAAGATTAATAATTTATATCTCCAGTAGCAAAGAAAAATTGAGCCATCCTTATAGAATGGAATGATTTAGTATATGATACTCACCCACCAATAACAGGTCATCCATTCTCTTCCGAGTCATTATGATACAACCTGACAACTGATTTAATTATCGAACACTGTACCTGAGAAAGTCTTCTCCTATGAGAGAAACAAATGGACCCCTCACCCATACCATTTAAATAGCCCACCATCCAATGCAAAATGTACTTTCCTCACCGAAACTAGCAAAAATTAATACTTTAAAAGAAACTAGAAAGATGGGAATGGGGGAGTTGGTGTGTAAAGTCCTACTTGTGTTATCTGAAGTGTAACAATTTTAATATATTGACTTTCATATTTTGTCGACGATCCTTGTTATTAGCTATGGGCACAGTCACACAAAGTCATATGATGTCATAACAGATGACAGTGTACACGGATTTAAACATTAATTTTTAAAATCATTTGGGGTAGTCTAGATAGACTTACACCTAGTATTTTATTAAATTTGTATGCCTGTAAAGTATTTAGAAATGAACCAGCTTCATGGGGCTCAGTACAATAACGCTGTACTGAAGCAGCTTCTTTAAGATGCTGAAAATTAGGCTGTGAATATAACCACCCCAGAGGATGTCAAATAACATCACAATAAACTACACATTAATAGCAAGCTTACATTTTTAGCACCTCATTTTAGGGAGGCTATTAATTAGTAATATGACACTGATTATTTTATTTCCTTTTGTCAAGCCTGCAAATCTACCACATTTTGAGTATTGCATTAAAAAGTCACAGCACAGTACCTTTAAAAATGATAATTGATATTGAAGTTTCAGTTCCCACATTTAAACTACAGCAATATACGAACAACAAAATAGATACACAAAGACTAGGCATATTCATTTGTATACCTGTGTTTCTTATATTTGGTTTCTGACTGTATTTTAACTTTTTTTCCTCTCCCAGTCATATTCTATTAATTTTGGTCATAGTTAATATAGATGAGTAGTACAATGGCATCTTTAAATTGTTTTTAAAGATCATTTATTAACTTGATGTCGCAATTTACCCCAATGTGACCTCTAGTTGCTTGGCTTGGGTATTATTCCATATATATGAAAATGTGATGGAGCTCCTTTGTCAAGAATTATATAATTTTAATGAAGAGACAAAAATATCCCTCACCCAAAGCACTGACCTAAATTAGACATCAATTTTCCAGACACTCATACAGTCTCTTTAATTATATTCTAGTCATTAAAATGGTACCATATTGCCTAGAAGTGCAGAGAATTCCATTTGGTTCCCAAATGAGAGACTTTACACAAATCTTCTCCCCAAATATATGCAACACCACACAAACTACAGCAACAAGTAAAGTTAATTTGACTAAATATTTGGGTTTTACATTCACACTAATATTGAGATACAGATATAGATTCCAGAAAGACCCCTCCCCATCTCTCAAAGACCAGATAAGACTAATAATTGTGTTACACAAGACTCATCTTCCACTGAAGATACCCAGCAAACTTGGGGTCCATTTCAAAGTCTGTCATATTTTTCCCAGAACACACTTCCTCGGGATATATTGATTTACCTGGACTGGGCGAGAGGGTCATGGAAGGAAATTTCTATTGCCCCACAACTATCATTTTGGTTAATAAGAACTGCTCGTGTTGAAGACATATTTAAAAGGAAATCGGAATCGAGTTCCTCTAAGGAAGAGATAATCTTATTAACTCAAGTATTCATTTGTTAAACAAATATTAATTTTTGGGTTAAGCATAAAATTTTATGGAGAAGGGACAGAGAGATAAGGAAATCTTTCAAACGCATATACTTTGCCTGCAGGAATGCACTTATTACCTGCTGTGATGTCACTGGGTAATTTCCCTGGACGGTAGAGATTCACCTTAAGTCTTCCATCATTAAGAAAGAGGAGGAGACCCCCTGAAACCAGCTGAAGCTCACTGAATAGCAGTAGCCCCTCCTTATTCCAGGTTCGAAATTGAAAAGTGGCAGAAACTTCGTCCTCCCCGGAAGAGCCCAGCAGTGCTAAGTAACTCCTGGGGCTCAGAAAAGTCACAGGCACAGACTGTGGTTCTGAACAAGAAAACAACACATTTCCCTGAGAATAAAGTAAAAGAAAAAGCTTTAAGAATGACACTCACATCACCTTAGTGATAAAATCTGAGATACAGAGGCTGTTTATCAATCTCTAATTACCCCTGATTTAAAACAACAACAAAAATTGCTATCAACGTGAATATTCAAATCCTTGCCATATGTCTTAAAGGTTCTTCAAATCCAGGGATACATGGTCAGGCAAATCTTTCCCTGCGTTTTCTGGGTGAAATTATTTCCTCCCCATCTCTCAGTTCACACAGGCATCTAACTCAATGCAATTGAATTCAATAAAAAATTTATTTAAAACAACTCTTTTTTTATGTTTTACTTGGTTTTCTCTTCCCACTTATTTCACCCTTTTGCTGCCTTTGGCTTCTAACCCATCCCTTAACATAACCAACATTAATGAGCTACTGGTTTTCCTTCCATGTTTTTTCATAATTCTCTCTGTTTCCATTGACATATACAAATACATATATACACATATATATGTATATACATGTTTAAGTTATGTGTTCACTTATATGTACATTCATGTACACCTAAATGTGTTTTGAATACATATACCTACACACTAGGCATTATTGTTTTATTAAAATAGGAGCCATGTTTTATGCTGTTTACTGTATCATGATTTTATCATTAACAAATAACTTACGGAAATCCCTGTGAGTTATCTGGCAGAAGCCTAATTCCTACTTTTATTGATTGCATAATATTTTACTACGTGAATGTTCCAATTTTAGTCAACTGTTTCCTTGTTAATGTATATTCACTTTGTTTCCAGGTTTTGCCTCTCTGAACAATGCAAGAATAAAGAACTCTGCATGCTTCTCTATGTGCTGGTATTTTCAGTTCTGCAGAAGAGGGTTCTAAATAAAGAACTATTGTATCTACATGGTTTAATAAATATTTCCAGCTTCTTCTCTGCCCACCAAAAAAAGTCAAATTCTCCACATTTCCAACAGTAGTATACAAAGGTATGCTTTTCCTACATCCTTGACAAAGATATGCTTTTCCCCACATCCTTGACAGCAATAGGTATTACATATCTTTTAAATTTGCATAAGTTCAACAACAAAATACCAGAGTGATGTATCATTCTTATTTCTCTTGCATTTACCTAACAGTATATCTAAGCATTTTTCATGAGTTTGTTGCTCTTCTGGACTCGCTTTCCTCAGAACGGTCTGTTCATACCCTCTGCCTATTTTTCATTTTTCATTTTATTAGGTTTAACATTGCATAATACAATGTAGTACTTACATTCTTTTTTGAACCATTTTTGTCTTTTTCTTATCATTATGTGCTTGTCATCAGATTTACATGTATTATTTCTTATCTAATGGTTTTTAGGTAGATCTTCAAGATACATTAGAATTGCATGAATTTTCATTAAAATATTGTACATGAAGGATTATTTTGCTATTAGAGTTAAATACATATTTAAGGATTAAAAAAAAATGTAAAGGTCCGAACTATTTAGAAATAATTAGAATGTTCCTTAACAGGCTTCAGAAATCAAGATAAATGTTTTTATTTTACCCGAAAATAATCTTCAACAAATTTTCTAAATATAGATTTGAAAAGTCAATGAAATCACTTTATTTAGAAGAACACACATTGAAATTAAACTACTAGTCTTGGTTAAACAAAAACATTTGGCTATACTGTGATTCTGTTAAAAGTGAATTAGCTTTCTCTGCAGACAAATACCTTGCCCCAGTGAATGAAGTAACAAAAGCAGAAGAGTGAAGTATAAACTGACCCATAATGTAAAGGCAATTATAAGACTAACAAACCTGGTAAAAATGGAAACATTTACCAGCTGCATTTGGACAGCTGTCTGCTACTCTACAAGCAGCAAATCCTCTTGGCAATGAAGAGTGGGTGCTAGCTGCACGAGCAGCTTCTGGAAAACTCATTTTGCAATGAAACACTCACATCTATCTCTCTATAATATTTTTATTTTCCATTTAAATTCTTTTCCCTTTTTAAAAAAAAAACTATTTAAAAATCTTGCTGGATGGTGTACTCATATAAATACTATCAATTCACACAGAGAATTAAGAATAAAATGTTTTGTAAGCAATAAATAATCCCATGATGTGGTTTGGGTTTTGCTGACACAACATGAGCTTACATTTACATATTCTGAATTTTGAACAATTAAAGAAATGTATTCAAAGGGATAGATGTGTCTGCTTTTCTGTCATTAAGCTGGTTAAGCTAGAAACCACGTTTCACAGAATCTCTTTCCTTGTCTTGCTCTGGTTAAAAGTTAGCCAAAAAGGGAGCTTGCATGATATGAGTCAGAAGTGAAAGGCTGGCCGTTTTCCCCCCAAAGGTTTTCTGTGTGTGATAAAGCCCAGTGAGGGAGGATCACAGAGGGGCTGGTTTATTCCAGCTTGTCCTGGCTTTCACTCTGCTCCATCTCCTCCTCCAGACAGCTGGGCTCCACTTTCCAGCGCCTCTGATGATTGTTAAGATCCAAGTCCTAAAATAGACCCTTGTTCCTAAACTCACAGTGGTGCTGCTTCCCTGACTGAACCCTGACCGATAACAGTTGTATTTAAATTCTGCTGCATTTCCATAGAATTAGAGTATAATGCAGCCTGACCAGCACTGCTCTTGGGACAGACCGGCAGATGCAATCTTGTAAAAGTCTATTAGTTTCTTTTATTGGTTATAAATGACCATGGCAAAATACAAATTTTTCAAATGCTTCTCTAATATAGATGGATGTTATCTGACTCCAGGAACTTGGTATGCTTCCTCAGAGAGTGTGTCAGGGAGTATCTTATAAAGGAAATTACAGAGTAAGAGAAATTAGTCTCCTGGGAGTAATAATATCACAACAAAATAAATTATCAGTTGCACCAAAAAAAAGGCCTGCTTTACTTCATATAAATATAAAACAATCATGCCCTATGAATTTAAAATTTTTAACATAGAATTCATCCCTTACATGCATATTGCCAAGCTGAGAAATGTTTTTAAGGAACAAGAGTAAAGTCTAAAACATCACATCAAGTGGGAATTCAAAATGAAGCAATTGTTTTGTGTGGAAAAGCCACGCAGTTTTCCTCATTTGTTCACATGAAGACTCAGGTCTTACCATAATGATGATCTGTGGGTTCTGTTGCTTCGCCAAATCAATAACATCCACTCCATTATAATAGAGATTTTCTAAACACCCATGAAAATGTTTATGGGGGAATGACGCTGATTTTCCAGGTGCTGGAATCCCTCCAAAGCTGATCTTAGAAAGAAAAATGGCATCAATAATATTGTTTAGTGATTTTTTGATAATCTGCTTAAATAATTACGATTAGCAACTATAGCTGTAATCATCACAGATAGACCGATTTTTCAGTACCCTACACTGCCATATTGTTAATTTCAAATGGAGATTAAAAAAATTAAGATGCATATCTTGAAACAAATTTATATGCATTCAGTTTTCACTTACACAAGAGCTTGATTAGTTTTACAAGTTGCTCATCACACCTGATTTCAATATTTTTTAGTTGCTGAAGAACAATACATCTTTATATCCATGGTAAACCTTGACAACTTTAACAATGTTACCAATTACAATGACATTTTGTTTCATATACATTTCTGGCACACATTGATATTTGTGCATTTGAACTGATTATTAATGAATCAATTCATCTATTTATTGCTACATTCTCTCCATAAATCTGCACTGTTCAGGAGTGCCCTTTACCCGCCCCTACCACCACCAATCATGCAACACATTCTGTATTTACTTGTAATGAGATCTCTTCAAGAACATTTCCTACATGTGGTAATTTGTAACTACACATTGCAGGCAAAAAAGATGACATTTCTTTGTAATAATAAATTAACGTACTGGGAGAAAGATGGAGCCTCAGTAGTACATGCACAAAATTTGCTACTTGAGTTAGGTCACCTAGAGGAACACTTCATCAGAACCTTGACTGACTCTGAACGTAGGTTTTCTATAGTGTATTTTCTTTCATGTGGCTATACCACATATATATTACAAAGTCTGCATTAATTGAAACGTAACCATCACACCTCATAATCGAGATGTAGGTAACTGAACTCTCCCTGGGCGTGGAAACGATGTCTGTGCTCATCCACTGTAAAGTTGACTTGTTTGCCCAAGCGTTGGATGAGCACGGAATGCCAGTGCTGGTCGTCCAGCAGGCTGCCCAGGGTGAGACTGATCGGGCCGTGAGTGGAGGGCAGCTTAGCTTCACCTTAGAAGAGAAAAAAATAACAGCACCATTATTCTCAGTTTACAAAAAAGAAAAAAAAATTCCTTTTGGGGGCACCAGAGTCTCTCATGATAATTGCAATCTCTTTCCATCCACTCCATCCAAAATGCTAGTCTGAATTTACCTCAAGTTTGAATATAATATGCTCTCAACCTTGTTGTAATTTCTTCCTCTGTTAATTCTCTTTATTAGCATTACCCACCATCACACACTCATTTTCAATATAAATTTTATCTTTGCTACAACCTCATTATTTTTACTACGTCGGTATTTTTCAATGACCCATCCCTTTCATCATGATGTTTGAAAATAGCTAAGTGGTTCTGTCAGCACTATGACATTGAAAGAGGGTCTGGTACAATTTGCAAATAGGAACCATTTTTACGTGCAAGTACAATATGGGCATATATATATATGTGTGTGATATATATGTGTGAGATATATATATATATATCACATACATACACAAACACTTGAATGTGGAAATACGGCACCTTAATTGTTAAAAAAAGATAAGTTATAAAAGCATAAAGTTACTAAGGTGATGTCTAAATGACCAGAGATTTTTCAAGCACTTTACCCAATAGTTTTACCTGAATTAATAACTAAAAAGAGCTTTCCTCCTCTTAACTCCAGTGTGATGTGATCTCCATTTTGCCCTTGCCGGTGGAGCAGAATCCCATCGCTCTGCATAGTTTTAAATTTCAAAGAAATTATATCCTTTATTGGGCTCAGGGATTTTTGATCAAATCTGTAGAGAAGGCAACTTTTCCCATCAAGATCAACCACCTCTGATCCTAGACAAAGATATTAAAAGTCATTCTAAGGATAAATATGCTTTTCATTAAAGCATTTTAAAAGTATATGTATAGAAAGAGCATTATACTTGTACCCATACATGTATAGTTCAGCTCCAACCCAATCAAAATAATGGAAAATAAAACCACCAAATGTCTAATTCCTTCTAATTCCTGGGATTGATTCCATTTTAGTCTTTATTCACCTATTTACAAAATTCATGATCTAGAAATACATTTTGAAATGTATTCCTAATTTTCTCTTATATTATTAAAGGCTGTTTCTCATTCCATAATAAATTAGGGAAAAGGTTATAATCAATACCCATAAAACCACTTTGCATATTTCATGATCAATATATTTAATGACATTCTTGAAATATTGAAGTTAAATGGTTTTTTACCTTCTAAAAAGGAGTTTTGAAATCTCAAAATTCTTTCTATATGGCATATATAAAAGAGATCGACACACAAATACAAACACATACATCGGACTCATCAATGCCACCTCAAGTATACATTAAACTGACCTTTGTGTTTTGTTTTATTTTATTATTTTTGTGGCTAAGTAATAGTATTTAAGAGCAATGCTATTTTCTGTCTTCTCAAGGGCACTATTGGAAAGATATTCACTTAATGACATTATAAGGGCTGTTCTGCTGCATTTGTGTCATAACTGTGACATTGACAGGTTTTTTCAGCTTTCTGACAGTGTCTTATCTACTCATTGTCAAGATCACTTTTATTCAGTTCATCTGATAAAAGATGTCATGTTATACCAGTAACATAACAGTACATCTGTCAAAATCAGTTGCACCCTGAGCAAAGAACTGATAATACTCAGAAAGCCTCACAGTGTTTCCTACATTTCACAAGTCGAAGATTTTTTTTTTTTAAGGCAATTACCCTTGAGAGTGCATTTATGTAATAAATGAAGAGATTAGGGAAACCCAATAAAATAGGAAGCTATTTTTCAAGTGGTTAGGTGACTTCTCCCAGTCAACAAAACGACATTACAGTTCACTCATCTTGTTTCATTCGACAAAATTATTACATCAACTTGTATGTCCAAATATGCATTTCTTTCAGATTATCCATCATATGTAATGGGAACCATTTATATTCACCACCGCCCCAAATTTTTTCCAACTATTTTATGCAGCTATCTTTTGGAAATTCAGAGGTTTGATTTTTCCACATCTTGTTAATGTGCTTATAAAAGAATTCATTCACCAAGTGCACATGAATAAACATTGCATTCTGTAGAAAGAATAATGTTAACTGAATAATTACTCCTTGTTATATAGCTGAATGAATGTGCATGGCAAAAACATAACTCTGTGACAAATACAAATAATGTGTTCTATGATAATTAGATTACAACAAATTAAGAAAAATTCCAATAAGACAGACTTTAAGTGCTGACACATTTGGAGCCATGCAGTTATCTCTGAGTTAATGCATTGCTTAAAGGCAACCATCATTATCATGATTTTATTTCAGATAAAGTCTATTTTTGGAATTAGCTACCAAGAGAATTTTTTCCCCAGTGAACGTCTAGCCTGTGATACTTCAGCCTTCTATTTCTTTTTTTCTCTCTTATTCACTACTGTTGCTATTACATTATAATGGTCATATCAGCCTTTCATGGCACCAAGAGCTTTGTGCCTGGAATATCTCCATCAGCGAAATGGGACAGTGAGAGACATATTAGACTACTGATGCCTAAAGCAATGGTGTACTACTTCATCTCTTACATGGAAGCCACTTGGCATTTTCTCTCTTACCTATTATGTTCTTACTTCACAGGTATCACACTAAGTAGTTGGGTCCATTCATTCAATAAATATTTATTTAGCCCATCCAGTCTGAGGCCCTGTGATGGATGCTGAGATAAAAGAGGGATCAACACCAACACGGCCCTTGTCCTCATGGAACTTACATTCAGTGAAGACGGACAACAAGTAGCAAGTAAAAAAGTAAGTTCACATTCCCACCAGCAGTGCAGGAGGGTTCCCCTTTCTCCACACCCTCTCCAGCATTTATTGTTTCTAGATTTTTTGATGATGGCTATTCTGACCGGTGTGAGATGATATCTCATTGTCGTTTTGATTTGCATTTCTCTAATGATGAATGATGTTGAGCATTCTTTCATGTGTTTGTTGGCAGTCTGCATATTTTCTTTGGAGAAATGTCTATTTAGGTCTTCTGCCCATTTTTGGATTGGGTTGTTTGTTTTTTTGTTATTGAGCTGCATATAAATTTTGGAGATTAATCCTTTGTCAGTTGCTGGTACAGCCACTATGGAGAACAGTATGGAGGTTCCTTAAAAAACTACAAATAGAACTACCATATAACCCAGCAATCCCACTACTGGGCATATACCCTGAGAAAACCATAATTCAAAAAGTCATGTACCAAAATGTTCATTGCAGCTCTATTTACAATAGCCCGGAGATGGAAACAACCTAAGTGTCCATCATCGGATGAATGGATAAAGAAGATGTGGCACATATATACAATGGAATATTACTCAGCCATAAAAAGAAACAAAATTGAGTTATTTGTAGTGAGGTAGATGGACCTAGAGTCTGTCATACAGAGTGAAGTAAGTCAGAAAGAGAAAGACAAATACCGTATGCTAACACATATATATGGAATCTAAGAAAAAAAAAATGTCATGAAGAATCTAGGGGTAAGACAGGAATAAAGACACAGACCTACTAGAGAATGGACTTGAGGATATGGGGAGGGGGAAGGGTAAGCTGTGACAAAGCGAGAGAGTGGCATGGACATATATACACTACCAAACGTAAAATAGCTAGCTAGTGGGAAGCAGCCGCATAGCACAAGGAGATCAGCTCGGTGCTTTGTGACCACCTGGATGGGTGGGATAGGGAGGGTGGGAGGGAGGGAGACGTAAGAGGGAAGAGATATGGGAACATATGTATATGTATAACTGATTCACTTTGTTATGAAGCAGAAACTAACACACCATTGTAAAGCAATTATACTCTAATAAAGATGTAAAAAATAAATTAATTAAAATTTTTAAAAAAAGTAAGTTCATAAACCATTACAGACCATAACAGGCATTCTGATCAAGATTAAAAGAAGCCTGGGGTCACTTTAATTAAGGTAGTTGGGAAAGCTCAGTTCTCAGGTCTAGAAACCTGATGCTAAAGCAGATGGTAATCAATAATCTTCTTACTCTTGTCAGTCTTCAAGTCCTAAACTTGTCCCCATAAAATAATTACTCTTATGCTTAATTTTAAGATGGCTAGACATTCTCCCAACACATTCTCTCATTCATTATCATGAAAGGAAGCTCTGAGGATGCTGAGAAACTCCAGTGGCAGTCAGTAACTCAGCTCTCAGATTTCACATGCAATGTGAACAATACCCTTCGGGAAAAAAAGCTAAATATAATTCAGAATGTAAGTACAATGTCAGTACGGGGAAACTTCAAGTTATATCCGTGTAATATATGTACAAGGATTCCCATAAAACAAAGGAATTCAGGATGGTCCCTATCAGTATTACTTTAGATAGAAAACTCACTTATAAACACTATTTACAGAACTTATCTGATATATAAAAAGCATGCAATTTTAAACAATCATCATAAAACGTTGTGCTATGATAAATACAGTTAACGATATAAAAATCTGGAACTATCTGAAAAAAAATAATCTTTTGAGAGACAGAGGGAGAGAGAGGAAGAGAGTATCTGAATTTTCTCCAAGGATGCTGGTGGGAGAGACAGGTCTCTCTTGGAACTGATATCACCACTGTTAAGAAAATTGAAAAAGCTGGAAAATAAATCAAAGGAATAACTCCATGTCCTCTCAATGTCATGCTGGAGCTTTTTAAAAGAAGCCCGTCTAATTAATTCTAGGTGAATTCACAAATATCTTATTTTACTATTTATTACTGATGAGGGCCAGTCTCTAAGTTACATGTTAATTTATAGTTTTGTTTTGTTTTGTTTTCCCAGTAGAGATGCAAATAACTCCCGTCAGATAGAAAACATATCCCCAAAGGTTATGGTTTTATTGCCCTGTTGGACATTAAACATTTGTGTACTTAACCTAGTGATAGTAATTCAACATTCTTTTTTCCAGCTTTTAGGAACCACTTGCATTCTTGGCCTATGGCCCCTTCCTTCTTGTATAGGACCAGCATCATAGCATCTTCAAATTTCTCTCTTTCTCATTATCTCTCATGTTTGCATTCACAGTCACATCTCCTTCTCTAACTCTGATCCTGTCACCTCTCTTTTATAAGGACCCCTGTGACTACACTGGGTCCACCTGGATAATCCAGGATAATCTCCCCAACTCAAGACCCGTAACTTAATCACAACTGTAAAGTACCTTTGTCATATAATGTAACATATTTACGGTTACAGAGCATTATTCTATCACAGCAAGTTACCTGCTCTCTTTGTCCCTGTTCCTTCATCTGTAACATGGGAATAATAGTACATTCTTTTCTTTAAGTGAAGTATAGGTGATTTACCATATTTTGTTAATAACAGTATATTCTTCATAGGTCTGTTGTATGAATGCATATCTACACAATTTTTGGAAGTTGCTAGCATATAATTAGAATTCAATAATTTGTTAACTACTATTAATGCTATTACTTATTAGAACACTGGGCAGGGAAAGAGGGATAGCAAAAATAGTTTAATAAATACATTTGGTGTGTTTATTTTTTAAAAGTGGACTCTAAAAAATAATGAATTTCTGAAGTGCACAAGAAATGCTCAATTACCAATGTCATTGTCAGGTTATGCAGCAATAATGATTTTGAGCCATCTGTGGGTTCTGTGGCTTTTTCTCTGTCTGTCAGCAAATGCCTGAGCTGACTCACCATGGCAATTGTCGGTGACCTGAATCCTCCTCAGTGAATACCTCCATCTCAGATCTTCTCATTTAGAGCAGGAAGCAAGGAAAGAGGTGGCTCACAAGGATTGCAGGCCCTACTCTCATTATCAATTCTCCCCGTGACCCTGGGAAAGAGATGTAGCCTGCTTGATTTGCATGATTCAGAAATATAATCTCCCGTAGAATACAGAGTTTTCTGAAAGAAAATATTCCTATTTCTTTCAGGGAGTTGTGTGAGAAGTGGAATTGCTGAAACACGTATCCTGCGCTCCTTCTGCAGCACATATTTATGGAGACCTTTCCACGAACACAGTGGAAGACACAGTAATGCATAACACGAAGAGCATTTTTTTTTCCAGGAGCTTACGGTCTAGCAGGGAAGACACACGTCCCTGAGATGTGATTATTCATGCTTCACTTCTGCATCAGGGCTGGGTCCCGAACGATTTCTAACACGTGCAGGAGGAGTTGAACCTCTCAGCCTCAGAGAAGGACGTTAACTAAAGGGCAGAAATGCTTCACCTCCGTGAGCAGCAAACTGCTTTTCTACCTCTGCATGTTTCACATGCAAACACACTCCTCATTGTCATATCTTCCACTTGACCCAGTACCGTTCCCTCTCCTTTGCATCCTATCCCTGCTCCAGAAGTTTGAGGCTTCTCCAATTGTGAGGGGTTGACATTTGAAAAAGCAATGTCTTCCCCACCCTGTAAGTGAATTACTAAGAAAAACACATCCAAGAGCATGATTTCTCAAATTGGGGTCCGCGGTCACACCACGTGAGAATCACCTAAGGAGAATCTCTTGTGGCCTCCGTAAACGTTCAGCAAACATCCTGCGCTCTGCCTGATGTCCGCTGATTTAGAATCTCTGAAAGACAACCCAAGAGTATAGGTTCCTGAGTGATCCTGAGGCAGACGACAGCATAAGGGTTATTTGACAAGAAGAAGAGGTAGCTTACAGAAACCTGTTCTCTGAAAATGAACAACTTCATTGCATACTGAATTGTACCATGGAAAAGAAAATTGTTTTATTTATCTATACCATAGGTGGTACTTGCAGAAAATTGTGGAGGTGGTAGTGACTTGTCCCTGAAATGTCTTTCAGGGAGAATTGGATTCTGTGAGTTAAACCATGAATCATAGCATTATTGATGAGATCAGTTGACTAAGAAACTTAAAAGAGAAAAATTGGAATAGAAAATGCATGTAATGGAAAACAAATCATTAAAAATAGAAAATCCACTTTATTGAAGGTCATGAAAGAGTTCTTGAAAAAGACATGAGACTCTTCTAATAATTCTTTGGGAATCATCCCCAAAACACAAATAGAAAAAGAGTGCTACCACTAGAGAAAACAGCTATGGACCAAACGCTTCTGGGCTAAATTGAATTCAGTCTTAAACACTGATCATAGTGCCTCTCTATTTAAAAATTACTACCTATGAATCACTAAACAAACAGAGGTCCGATTCTGACTTCTAAAAAACATTAATCAGACTGAGTCACTGTTAAACTGTTATATAGTGAAATATTAAAGCTACAGCATGATGTATAGGCATGTGAGATCTGCATTACAGAATTGTGCTTTTAAAGAGATGGAGAGGAGAGACCAAGCGCTTGAGAAATCAACAGGAAATGGGTTGTTCTATTTTTGCATAGTAGCATAAAAGAACCTAGAATGATTTAAGGGACTCTCAGGTTTAAAACAACTAAAATTAATATGGTAAAAAGGAAGAAGGCACAGGATCAAATGCTGTATATAACCACAGGGAAAAGATGACTTTACTATCATGGTTTTTGCTTTGTTTTGTTTCCAGTATGTGGGCCTCTCACTGCTGTGGCCTCTCCCGCTGCGGAGCACAGGCTCGGGACGCGCAGGCTCAGCGGCCATGGCTCACGGGCCCAACCGCTCCGCGGCATGTGGGATCTTCCCGGACCAGGGCACGAACCCGTGTCCCCTGCATCGGCAGGCGGACTCTCAACCACTGTGTCACCAGGGAAGTCCACTATCACGGCTTTAAACAAACTGAGTTAAGGTCAGTGATAACACTCCAGGAGGTTATGGGAGCAAACATCATCATGGCCACTTACATATCAATTTAAATTAACCTTTTAAATAGATTTGAAATCGGTAACATCTACTTCATCAAGGACGCTGGAGTGTATCATTGGAGGATGTAAGCTGGATTTCTGTTTCTAATATTTATTTGTTATTTTTGTGATGTCACAGAAATCACTTAAGTGCCAATTCTCAATTTCCTTATTTGGAATATGTGGAGAATAATTCCAACCTTTCATGCTATACCAAAAAAGCTGTTGGCACCCGAGGGAAATATCAAAATGCCTTGACAGTTATTATTTGGTATGCTATTATTATCATTTTAATAATAACAACTTTTGAAATTTCATATGTTCATCTCAGAGATATTTCTCTTTTCGTCAGTTGCTACTGCTCGAGGATAATAAATTTGGATGTTTACATATTTATTCATTTTTTGGTTTATATCGTGGCTAATCAGATATTTTTCTTAATACCTCCGCTTAACAAATAGTTACTGAACGTTTACTGTGCCAAGCTCTACAGTAGGAGGCTGTGTAACAGGGAACACATTCCATCCTCATGGATCCTCCAAACAGAAGGAAAAGAAAGACATCACACAACTCATCCCATCTGAACAGATGTTTTTACAAATTGTTAAGTAGAACTTGAAGGAAAAGGACAGGGTAATATCAGAGGTTTGAGCAGAAAGGTCTAAATTAGGTTGTTGATTAGGGACAACATCTCTGAGGAAATGATATTTAAGCTGAGTAGATCACCACCTATGAGAACATCGAGGGTCAGGAAAGGAAGAGAAGGTGGGGGGAGAAGAGGGTGAGAAGAGCTGGGAGGGTGGGAGAGTCTGGAGAGGGATGGATGGTGTGGCGGAAACTAAATGGAAGAGATCCACAGGGAGCTGAATTACTGGCAGATCACGTTGACCCTGTGAAAGCTTGGTTCCAGGTTTTTCTTGGACAGGTCTATTTAGGATTTGTCCTTAGTCCCAGGACGTAACAATTGGTCCTCAGTTACGGTGTTTATTCCTAAGACAATGCCTTTCTGGCTTTTCAGGTAAAAGCCCAAAGTGTTTAACAAGTCTCTCTAAATTGGCAGAACTTGGACTCCAAAGGTATCCTTCCCGGAACTAGGCAGATGCTGGATGAAGTCCTCAGGACTTGAATCTCCCAGCTCTTGCTTTTGCCTGGTGCATAGTGGGCATGGGTAAGTCAGGAATCAGGCAAGGATTTAAGGGGAATGTGTAAGAAGGAGTCAGGGCTCTCCCTCTCTGATGCTCTCCTTTTCAGTATTCCACCCTAAATTTCTAATCACTCTGGCAACCTTGAACTCTGACCTCTGTCTCCTCAGTCAAGTAAAATCTGGCTACTTGCTGCTTGAGTATTATGATGCTCTTAGGAAAAAGTCAGTTAAATATGGATCTCCAGGAGTTTGCCTTCCATCTTTCAAGAATCAAGTCCTCTCAAGTTGCTGCCTGTTTTGAGTTGAATTTCAAAGCCCTGAAGCATTTTTTTAAATGTATTTTATCCAGCCACTATAATTGCTGTGGGCAGCAAGATAGTCCAATAAAAGCTACTCTGTTATGACTGGTACCTAAAAGCAAATCCCTCTTTTTTTGTAAAATTTTATAACTATTGACTTGTCCATTAATTTATTTAGGATTGCAAAATGGGCATATATTGATTCTACTACTCTTCGTTTATTTATATAAGTATAACTTTAAAGAAAAATTCCCTCTAATCTTCTATTTGATTACCTTGAGGTCCAGATCACATAGGAAGAGTAGGATAAATGCTTGATGTTTTCTCTTCATTTATTAGCTTTCAAAATAATGAGTCGATTCCTTAATAGTTCTCCTAGGTGACCAATGAGGGTTCTTTTTTTAGTATTATCATGAACCCATTCACTTAAATATAGTTAATATGCTTCAAAACTGCAGCTACTATCTTCATTGATGCTAAAATATTTCCATCTTTGGTCAGTGAGAGCCCCTTCAGTTGGCTGAGTTCTTTTGACATTATTCTGGTGGGTTTTCATAGTCTCCTTATTTTCTGGCATTCTAAAAGCTAACCTCATTTTAATTTTAATATAACTTCACGTATCATCAAATTAAAATCTTAAGACTATAAACTTTGCAAAGAATTAGAATTTATCCACTTTGATTTTAGGCCAACATGAATCCATCTTCTTTTTAAGCTCTGACATCAAATAGGATCCCTCAGCTACAGTATTAGCTGATAAACAATCTGAGAGCAGGGACTGTATTTAAAGCACCTTGTCAAGATCTTATGTTGACATGTTGGAGCTGCTTAATAAGTAGGTATTGGATTCAATCACAACTATTCTTTAGGGTAAATCTAACACCTTTCCTGCTTTTCCTTTTTCCCCAATCCAACAAGTGGTGTGAGAGAGCTGCATCCTGAGTAGACAGAAGGCTATTACTTAGTTTTCTTTCAGTATTTTTTCACCCAGACAAACAGTTGCACTTTTCATGTTACTTTCTTATATTTCCTACTAATAATTTTCTAAATGGAAATCTACAGATGTAAGTAGTTCCAACTTCCAGTATTTTTTACGTCATGAAATGCATACTCTTATTTTAAGTTAACATGAGTTTTGTAATTTCTGACTTATTTCCATTTACTAAATAGAATCCATAATTTTCTCTCATACAGTCTGCATTTAAGCAAATAAACATAATAGTGTAACGCTTCTGTACATTTCTGCTCTGCCAATCCTCTCACTCAGTTTTCCCTGTGCTCTGTGCCGGATCTTTAATGGACTGAATATGACACTTGGATGATGGGAAAAGCCTTCCTGAATTTCCCCAGACCTGCCCCCATTCATTCATCTATCTGTCCAGAGGACTAATACCAAAAAAGGACCATCCGATTTCAATACAGTATAATGTGTGTATGATGTGACCAGAAGCAGAACACATCCTCTGACCTAAACAGGAAGCACTAGAGAAGTTGTCAGAAACAGTGATTTCTATGCAGAGAAAAGACAATGAGTAAAAGAATTATCTAGGTAGGGGAATGAAGGCTAGATGTGTGGTGATCGCCCTATGCTTCATGAAAAGATCCTAAGACTAGAAAGATCATGAAATCACAGCACTTCAAATAAACTGTAATTATTTCACTACAGCCGGGCAGTTGGATGCTTTTATTCTGCTGAGGATGAGGAAGGAGAGATCGTGGATCGAAAAATGAGAGTGTTTACACAACAGCTAGAGAAAAGAAACTAAGAATCTATACTCAGGGCGATTGCTTCAGCAACTCACCCACCATTAACCATTATCCCCTGTGGCTTAATTGCTACTTCTTAAGCACTCCTCAGACTCACTCACTTGCACCCAGGTATTTTCCTTTCTTGCCTTTGTTTACCATTGTTTACCCTTTGGGACACACTGAGCAGAGTAGTAGTTCTTCATCATCAAACACTGTCTTTTCTTTTTCTTTCTTCCACAAGTTATTTCCTTATCTACACCTCTTGTCTAGATCTGTAAACATGTTCACAGTGGCTATGGCCAAGACATCTGAAATCTATACTTTCCCTTTGAACCCATAAAATTTAGCTTCTGCTTCTCTCATTACTCAGGAAACAACGTCAGGTCTACCGACATAAAAGTAGAACATGCTCTTTGATATGGATTTTCCATTCACTTGATGCTCCTTCAGAACAAGTTACTGTTCTAACTCAGGGTAATAAAACCGTGTGTGGTTCTCACAACAGCCACTTTCCCAGCAATATTCACAGGGGCAGCTTGCACCTATAACTTCAGCCAACACACATATTAGGCACAAGGGGCCGGGGAGGGTCTGGCATAAAAATGCACACTACCTGAAAAACAGTATAAAGGACCTGTTTTAATTATGACAAATGCATTTCTGTTTTTCAAAGACATGAGTAGTTGTACAAACATAGCTTTAAACTTTATACTTTTATTATCAACAGTAAGTGGAAAGGTTCTGATTTAATAACTAATGATATTTTATAGGTTTCAATTCTGTAACTTCACCCCAGAGGATGTGGAGTTCCAATCTTCCGTATTTCACAGTCACTTAAACTCAATGAGTCAGCGATGGAATTAATTCTCTCTCCTGCTCCCTTCCAGAACTTATTTGTTCCCCAGCGCCCCCTCCCGGTAAATGACACCACCTTGCAGACAGCTGTTCAAATCGGATAACTCAGTGTCCCCTCACATACAATCACTAAATTCTCCTGATTCAAGAGTAGCCTCAGCATACTGTGAATCTGATTCAAGTCAGGAGAACTCTGTCCTCATGGCTGGTCCTCTAGTTTGAGACTCCAGCTGTCACTTGTAGAAAGGAGTTCAGAAGCCTCCCCACTGAGCTGCTGCCTCTAATCTCTACCCCTCGTTTAGCCCTCCAATCTGTACCCCTCAGTTCAGTCTGAATGACCATTCTCAAATACAAACTGATCCGTCCAAGCAATCCTCATTCCCGTTCTTGACTAGAAGACACCCCTTCTCCTATCTGGACCATTCTCCCAGCCTCTCATGTGAAAATATCTGCACCTTAATTTCAAAACCTATTTCCGTAAACTTTCTCATACTAACCTCAATTCATCAATCACGTTATTCCTAACACCCTACACTAACGCTACCATATTTTGCATTGAGTCTGTGTAATTTTTATGACATTGCACATTCTCATCTTTAAGAAAAAATGTGTTACTTTAAATTCCTCCCTATACCCAACAGCTAGTAGACTTCTCTTTCAGCAAGTGTCAACAGACATTTAAAGGATGAACACATGTATGATTCATCACGAGTACTGGTTTTGGCAGGTGATGGATCTGATTTTAAATCCTAGGTCTAACACAGGCTGTGTAATCCCAAAGTTCTTAATTTCTCTAAGTCCACTTTCGTCCGTGTCAGGAGACTTGAAGCACCCTGGTATACAACATTCTTGAGTGAGTCACTTAGGCAAAGCCCACCCAAAAGTCATATTAACTTGGTGCAGGCAATGGGAACACACAAGCTGGCAGGTTGGATGCAATCCTCCAGGCCTTCCTCAAGCTCACAAGAGGCCCACTTCATTGCCGGCACGTACAGGTGCGCTGGGACTGGGATCCGCAAGAGCCCTGCTCATGTCGCACCCTCCCACACTTTTCCTTTTTTTAAGGATTGCGGAAGAATAGCCTTGCATATCTGGAGAAAATCCAGTCTGATCTTGGATCTGGGCTACTCAGGAGAGTTGCAGACAAAATCTTGAGCAGGCTTCTTTTGCTGACCTACAGTTCTTCCTTTTGAGGGCAGGGGACACTGGTGGTCTCAGCTATTTCTGTGCCAAACAACCCAGAGCAAGCCACAGGGGTCATTCAGCAGACCATAAAATGGTAATATCCAAGTACCTACTTCACTGTGCTGTTGAAATGGTAAAAAATAGTACCTGACACGTATTAAGTGTTCAGTAAATGATGATTAAATAGTATCATACTTTAGTAAACTAATATTCTGCAAGGCTAATGGTACGCAGAGGTGGAGAATAAGAGTGTTGACCATGGTGTAATTGAGGAACTAAAGTCAATTTGATCAAATACATTCCCAGAAGGCATTCACACCCAACCCATTTTGAGGTTATTTTCGGTCATCTGTGAGAGTATTTTTCCATTAAGGTTATTTTTTTTCTCTTTTATCCAAAATTATCCGACAGCCACTTTACATTGAATCCTGCTGTATCATTTTACCGTGTGTTTATGTTTGAGTTTAAAATGTTGGCTCTCGCTATTGACCCTTCAACCGTGGGTCCATGAAAAAAGGAGGTTGACTAAGTGCCCGGATGATGTGCTTACTCCAAGAGACAGCGGATGAATTAACAGCAAAAAGAATGTTTCATGGGGTTGCGGGGCGGGTGGGGGGAATCTGAGTTATCATCCAGCACGCGGCGGCAGAGAACTCAAAGGAGCCTGCACCCCATCAGTCACTTCATAGGGACGTTACTGTGGGAAAACAGCATCAATAGCCTTGTTAAACTAACGCTGAATTTACATACGAGATCGAATGTGTATTAAGTGTGTGCTGCTGGGGAAACTGCTTAATACTTCTAAGACTCCATTAGATGGGTGATTTTTAGGATTAAATTAGTACGTCTATAAAAACTATTATCTGACGCAGAATAAGTGCTCAGTAACTGTTTGCCATTATTATACACTGATAAATAAATATTTTGCAAGGTAGACACTCTGAATCAGTAACTATAAATATGAATCATTTTGGAGTTTGCTTTGCTCATTGCCCATCGTGTGGCACGGGCTTTATTAAAACTCTACGATCCAAAGACAAATAAGACTGTCCAGATTCTGTGTTCCAGAATCGCAATTTTGGGTGGGACTTTTTTTTAAGGATGATTTTATTCAAGTGGGATCATTGTAAAGGGAGGAGCTAACACATACCAGGAGCAGCTAAGCTGAACTGCAGAAGCCAAGAAAGCTAGAAGGAAGTCGGGCAGATGATGAGAAGTAAGCTGCCCATGGCTCATCTCTGATTTAACGGCTGGAGGAGGCATGAGAATAAGCTGGGGCTCTGGAGTCTGGCAGGCTTGGCTGCAAACCCAGCTCTGTCACTTCCTGTCTGGGTGGTTGGAACAAGTCAACATGGAATCCCTAAGCTCTAGCTTCCTCATTTGCAAAGTAGGGGAATGGAACAAGTTACCTAATAATATTTATCCGGACTTTGTTTGGAATTATAGACTAGCTGGTTAATATGGTATTAGACATATAATGAGCACTCGAGAAAAATTTGTTACGTCTAGAATTATAAAAATTAATCCTATTAACATTAGTGCTATTGTTACTAATACTATTATGACAATTCTGCCGACGTGGTTTCTCTGTCTGACACAGGATAGACAACTTCAACAAGCTGCCTGCCCTCTATATGACATGCCTTCCTTTACATAAATAAAGTGAACCTGAAAAAGTGATGAAATACATGTGAAGAAAGCTTTAGTGGCTAAAAAAATAAAGGTTTACTAGAGGAATAAGGATGCAGTGAATCGAACAGTTATGGGTTCTCCTCCAGATTCTTCTGTGGACTAAGATGTGAGACGCTGGGCAAATTACTGACTCTCTCCAAACCTCAGACTGCTCGTCTGATAATTGTAGATCATGTTAACTAACGACAGGATGGTGTGGCTTGAGGTGGGCTATCAAGAACTCTCAGACCTCTGTCCCACAAAAAGACATAATAAAATACTTCATTAAGAGGAGACTAAGTGAAATCTGTGGTTTCTATCTTTTATGTGAAAGTATTTCAAACACATCTTACATTTTGGCAGGGGTCTTTACGATTTCTATGAATTTATGCACAGGGCATAGCATATTTATAAGTGAGTTTCATGGCATATTATTTTTAGGCTGTAGAGAAAAACATTCTGTGGTCTCAAAACAGATGATTGGTTTTACTAAATGGGCCACTGTCTTTTATTAAATTTAGGGTGCCCAAATGAAACATCATCACATATAGTCTATGGGGGGACATTCTAATATTTAAAAGTTAAGATCTGGTCAAAAATATCAGATTTGGATAAATGGATTCACATATGTCTACAAACATGTATCTCTATCTATCTATCTCTGTAACGATTTGTCTAGCTGTAAAATGCTTCTATTTCTGATTTAAAATATAAAAGCTGAACACGTAAGTCAATATTGGCATGTATGGGCACAAATAAAGCTTCCCACAGAAACTGCTCCCGTTTTTATGTCTCTTTACGTAGCTCTTAAATCAATTTCAGCATACAGTTTGGCTTTTAAAACATCTCCTTTGATATCTATTCCACTGTGTTGGATAAACAAACACTTACTATATGCACATCCAAACACCTCGATTCGCATTCCAATTCTGCCCCTGGGGTTCCACTCTAAAGGGATGAAGCGCAGAAATCTGGCTTTGATAGAAGGCTGGAGTCTATAGTACACAACACTGTCTGCATTTGCATTTCCTGAAAATCCCTAGAAGAAAAGAGAAAAGAAGGAAATCAATGTACCCGGAGAAGATCTATTTCACTTTGTCTCCTACAATGTCAACAAGCAATGTATGATTTGCTTTTTTACTATAAAATGGCAACCTTCTTTAAGAAGATCATATTGTTAATAGTTATGCCATAACGTATCTTCATCTGCATAAGTTACTATTGCCTAAACCTCTTTCTATCTAGCAGTTTAAATTCCATCACCTGCAGCAAGCCAGCTTTCAACTATGAAACCCCCAGTAAAGTTTGTTTCTATAAGGTGCAGACGAAACATAAAAGTTACTGACATTGTGAACCATGAGAAATATTGAGAACATCTTCTTCCTGTATTCAAAAGCTAGGATCTGATTCAGCATAGAAGTTACTCACATCATTGATGAATGAGTAAGGTTACGACTTGTTTGTATTGTTTCGCTTTATCTTACTCAGTAACATAAATGAAACTTATCACCAGACATTCAAGTCAGAGCTACACTCTGAAAATAGGTTGTTAAACTTCATTCACCACAAGGCTGGATACACACCTTAAAACTTAAAAACTGTTGTTGCGTGTCACTTTTATTCAATAAAAAATAATAAAATAAAAGCACCTGTATTTAAACAATTGTTAAGGGAAATTGGAAACAGTCATCATCTGGAAAGACCTGAAATTAGACTTACAGATTTTGGATTTGAAAGCTAGAAAGACCACAGGAATGATGCTGAGTAGCACCACCAAACTGCAGATGAGGAAATTAAACGTCAGAATGATGAAAAAAAAGTCTCCGGTGTTTGCAAAACTATTATATGGTATGACCAGGAGCTATACTCCTTCCACAATATCAGGATGCATCTACCTAGCATATAGCTCACCTGCAAAACCCACACCTAAACAGCTTTTATTTTCTCCTATGTGACATATGGTAAAGCTTCATATGTGAAAACGTTAGGATGAAGCAGTTGTTCTCAATAATTGATATTTAATTTTTATTTCAGCTTCTCCTCTTCCACCTCTTCCTTCCTTTCCTCCCTCCTTTTCTCCTTCTTGCCTTCCCCTCCTCCTCCTCCTCCTTTTTTTGTTTAACTGTAACACAGGATACGTAGGAGCTACTGAAATAAGGGATGGATGATGCTACGACCTATTCAGCCGCGTGGTAGGTCCCCTTACCATGACTGGGTCAACGAATGAGGTCACCCTCATGTAGATCATACCAAACAAAGCAAATATTTTAGGAACACCAATACCCAGGGAGTTTATTCATTTGCCTACTTTTCTTTCTACTTCACAAATATCTCTTTACCAACGTTTACTAAAATATTTTCTAACACAGTAAAAATAAAAAGTAAGGTTGGGTTTTTCAGTCAAATTAATTTGATTTGATTCCCCTTATCAGTCAACTCTAATTCCTGCCCCCCAATGCCCCCCACCTCAGTACCTCATACACCCAATTTTCAGGCTCACACAAAACAGACAGTTCTATGATGGTGCCTCCAAATTATATCCCAAATCTGGGCACCTCCCTACATCTCAGCTACAACCACCAGGTTCAACAAAGCATTATCTCTCCAGAACTACTTCAATGGCCTCTTCGTCATGTTTTTAGTCTTCTGTTTCCTATCACCATCCCCATCCCCATTCATATCCCTAAATCTCTTTCCCTCTGAGCAGTCAGTAAGATTTTTAAAGGTAAGACGAACTATGTTACCCCCACTGCTTCCTTTACCACTTAGAAGAAAATCCAAATTCCTTATCAAACATAACACAGTCTTTGGCAATCTCCTCCATGATGCTTTGAGCACAGGGAACCCCCGTGTAGAAGCCAAGCTCAGTCCTGCTGAGGGCCTTTGCGCCAGCTGTTCATTCTGCTGTGAAAGTTCTTCCCTCAAGATCTTTGTACAACCAGCTCCTCTTGTCATCTCAGGCCTTGGTCTAAAGAGTACCACCTAAGACAGGCCCTTTTTGATCACAGCTTCTAAAGGAAGTGTACCTGGCACCCCAGCATCTTATCTTTCTGTTTTATATTCTTCATATTACTCATTATTTAGGGGTCTTCTTTGATTATTTGTTTATCTTATCCCCTTAGAAGACAAGCTCTGTAAAGCAGGGACCTTTACTGCCTTCCTTCCATAGTACCTAGAATATGGCTTGGCTCAAAGTGGTTCTCAACAAAATATCTGTTGGATGTGTATGTTTGGGAAAGACTGGGCTTAAAAACAAATCAAAGTTCAGCAAGTTTCTTGATTATTGTATCTCTATGAAGATGTCAAATGAGAATGTACAAATGAGCGCTGTATCTCCTGAGGGAGGAACAGTTATCCAGCATGTTTCAAACATATTAGGCCCACATCCCTGGCTACTATTTCCCAGAACATAAACAGGAGGAGATCGCTTAATCCCACAGATATTTGGACTCTGATAACCAGACACTTCTAGAACGTTCCATGCTATTCCACCAGTTGAAATTTCACACTGAGGATTTGATATAAAAGGTTAACTGTATTCTTTATTGTACTACCTAATCCCCATCCTCACTTCACCTTTAGGGCACCATGGTCTCCATTTCTGTCAAAACCATGAACATTTGCCTGAAAATGTCCATTTATACCACCTTTTTCTTTAGAATGGCTGAGGAAGGGCAGTTTCATTTAAGACAGTATTTCCCAAACTTGGACTACACATTAAAACTCCCAGTGCTCAGACCCTGGGCATTGTTGTACGTGTGTGTGTGTGTGTGTGCCTGTCTGTCTGTCTTTACAGGCTCTCCAGGTCAGGGTAATGTGCCTCCAGGGTTGAGGACCTGGTTTAAAGACATTCAATCCTAATCAGACCTTCTTACACTTCTGATTCTATTTTCCTGGGTACCACTGGCAGGTTAATACAAGACCTAATTATGATTTCTTGCAGTGAACAGCTGGGTGATGAATTAGATAACCCTCCAAAAGATCTCACATTTTTTCAAAATTATTATAAGTTCATAGATTGAGATAGATGGCACTCTGTGATCTCAGCATTTTATGGGATTGGGAGAAAAGATGCAGGTGACAATGGCAACAGACAGGTAAATGGGAAGAGGACGTCTGTAAATGGAAGCCCTTCACAGTTTATCTGATCAATTTATGAGCTATTTGAATTTTGAGAACGTAAAGAAGAAATGTAAATTACTTAGTCTGTATAAGTAATAAAAACATCTGAGCACATTCAAAATTTTAAGTGATTATTTCTGTCAAGGGATGAGGGAAATTGTGAGGTGGGGGATATGGGATTTTTACTTAGCACATTTTAGTCATTTCTGAATTTTTTTAATGAGCATGTATTAATTTTATAATAATTAGCAAAATAAAGTAATGCATAGACATGTAAGTGTATACAGTGACAGAATAGGCAGAAATACCACTTAGTAATGCTCTGGGTACCTTAAATAACATTCTAAGATTAATGTTACTGGGAAAACATGCACCATTACTACTAGTTAAATATATTTAACTGAACAATAATATCTGCATTGTTTTGTTCCACTTGTTGCTAAGTTTTAAAACGTAAGATAATAGAGATTCTGCTGTGGAATTCAATATCTAATGGGAATTTTTGTAGAATGTCTGTGAATGAGACAGGGAATTGATGCTATTCACTTTATAAATGCAAAGTCCAATGCATACTAATGTTCCTAATGTAACTCCCTTGCCTAGAAGACTTTTCTCAATTTGCTATGAAAATTTTTTCACATACTCATAATTCATAAAGGAACGCATGAATTTGAATGTCTCATTCTTTTGAAAAAATAATTTTATTATGAGAATGTGTATGTCTTCCCTTATATTATATATTCTGAACTTTAGTGCTCGTCCAAATTACCTGAGGTGCTGTCACGCACTAAATCTGTGAGAGGGGCCTTAGAAATCCGCATTTCAATGCAGGTCAAGCTGATTTGTGCTCTTGGTCTTCCGCCTGCTCTTTGAACATTCTTCAGGCTTGTGGATAAATCGTGCTGTTTTTCCCCTCCCTATTTTATTTCAAAACTTTTTAGAGAGGGAAAAGATTTTAGGAGAACAGTTGACTAGGGCTAACCTCCAAAGGGAGAAATAAGTAACAAACGTCTTCTGTGCTATCAATCTGAACGTCTTCAACATGAAAGCTTGTGTCTCAACATCAGACACAGCAGAAATATATATTATGTAGTTTTAATATTCGCCTCAACCCTGTGAAGTATTTTTGTGGCCACCGTAAAACTGAGGATAACAAAAATTATAGAGCTTATGTGCCGAAAACCACGCAGCTAGAAGGTGACAGAGTAAGGATTTAATTCTATACTTTTCTGAATCAAAAGCCCGTAATTTAGCTAAGCCATCTGAGGCCTCTCTCCAACAGAACGTGAAAGCAAACAACTCACCCTAGAGGAAACCTGATATTTTATCTGAGGCTGTTTTTCCCTTTTTCTCATAATTTATATTTAAAATCTTTGACACATCTGAAAGTAATGCAACTTAGATTATTACTGAACTGGGACACAACTCTACCAGTTGACTTTTATAGACAAAAGGATTGTTCTATTAACTTCACATTTTCACACAATTACTACAGCTGAAGGAAAATAAAAGACAAATTTTCAAGCATCAATAGGACTCCTGCGTAGAAACGGTAACCTAATAGATGCATAATGTAAAAGAATACGCCATTAGATCATCAAATACATGAAATAGCTACAAGTAAAATTAAGGTGATGTGTCTTATGTGATAAAAATCAAAAAGCCTTAATTGTATTTTTCTTTTCTTTGAGACTTGACGATTTTCAAACTCAATGAGATGCTCAAAGATGGTTTAGAAATGTATTCTAACCAAGATAATTTATGGAGTTAATGAATTAAAGTTTTTCACAGGATTTTAAGTATTTTCAAAGTGCTTCTAAAGTTTATGAAAAAGTGTAATAGCATTAACTTCTTTTGCAAATAGTAATTGAGCAACTCATCTATGAAAGCCAAGATACATAAAGGGAGATGGCCACATATGGCAGTTCATAAGGGGCTCCAAAACACTGCTGTAATAAATTAGAAACATGGGACCATGTGGTTATATAGCAGATCTGTAATTACATGTAAACTCGTCCAGCTCCCACCAAAATAAACAGTAACATTAGTAGAAATTCAATACAACAAACAGGCAAATATTAAAATCCTCTGACCTCTCTTATTCATGTGACTTACATATGACCTTTTTCCAAGTACAATTCATTTTGACACTGTCAGCTAATATGCAGAAACTAAATATACCATAGCAACATGCTGTCTAATGGAAATCAGCTCTTTATTTTATGATGTTAGTTATAAATCTTTACTAAGTATGCCTCCCATGAGATCTTCTGGTCTAGAAAAGCATAAAAGAAAAGAAAAATAAGAACTACCAAAAAATGGGAAATATGCTAACATAAACCCAGATAAGAATAATGTTTAAACATATGTTGAACAAGACATTGTAACTATATCCAACAAAAGTTGATTCTATCTTGAGTGTGAATGGAATTCATTTAATAGAAAACCAGCAATGAGAGTACAGCAGTCAAATCAGAAAGTTAAGTTTTGCTCTGTATATATAATAACTCAATTTTGATTATAAAAGAGTATAGAATTTTATTAATATTAAGTCAGTTTCTACTATCCCTCTCAGAAGATATTCAATATCTTTAAAATATTTATTTGGAGGGGTACCAAATTATTAACAATAGTTCACTGAGGGACCACAAACCTGCCATTATTTTAGAATCTGTGGAGGCACAAAGTTGGAAAATACACTGGTTAGGCCCTTTCAGCATAGAAGGGTTTGAATTCTCAAGACAGAAATATCAAAGGGCAAGAGAGAAAAAGCACACGAAAGATACAATCTTCACTACAGTCCGTAACTATTGTTGAGACATAGTAATAAACTTTTACATGCCTGATATATGGACAGGTCATTAAGCCTAAATTTATATTAGGGTGATAACATGGACAATTTTGAGGAAGATTAAAATTTGACTGAGATGCAAAGTAACTTTTAACTAAGAAATGATAATATTATGGTAATGGTAGATTAGGAGATTCTGAACAATGCTCCTGCTAAAAGCTGTATAAAATTAAAAATAGGGACTGAAGCTCTGAAAGACAATAAAATATTAAATGTCCGAGATTTGGGAGAAGAACAGCCAAAGAGACCAGCCCTACCTTTGGGGCCCTTGTTTTCCTCTTCAGGTGACTTAAGGATTTCTGAAGAGGAGAAACTGAGCAGATCTTTTGACAACTTCACAGGGTTAGAGACAAAACTTTAGTGCTAGAGCCCTCAAGGACATGAATATACCATAAGCTTCCACAGGTTTTGTGTCAAAACTTTGAGAGTCTACAACTAAGAATAAATGGTGAGAGAGACAGCTCCCCACAGGGATGAGAATTCAGCTTCCCATCTTCTCCATCTGCGAAATTACATGACGATGGTCAGAGATGCCTCATGCTCCTTGCTGCCTGCAGAAGCAACTGTAATTATATTCTGTAGGAAGACATCCTTCTAGATCTCAACTTATCATTCGTTTTTTTCATATATAATGTCCTACACACAATAGAAAATAATAAAACATTAGAATAAATTGTTCTTAAAGGAAATTTATAGTCTTCAACATGCACACATATTAGTAAATAGGAAAGGCATCAGCTCTGTTATTTAAAGAACTTGGGAATCATCACTCTATACAACAAGAAAGAGGGACAAACTTAAAAATCAATGAATTTTCTGAGACCCATCAGAAAACTGAGGTTACATGGTGCTACGGACTAAGTTGTGCCCCTCTAAAAACGTATAGGTTGAAGCCCTAACCACTCCCATTGTTATAGTATTTGGAGGTGGGGCTTTGGGAAGTAATTAGGTTTAGATGAAGTCATGAAGGTGGGGCCCCCATGATGGGATTAGCAACCTTACAAGATGAGGAAGACAGACCAGAGCTTCCTCTCACTCCACCAGGTGAGGACACAAGAAGACGGATGTCTGCAAACCACGAAGGGGCCCTCACCAGGAACCAAATCGGCCAGCACCTTAATCTTGGACTTCCTAACCTCCAGAACTGTGAGAAATGAATGCCTGTTGTTTAAGCCCCCCGGTCTATGGCATTTTGTTATACCAGCCTGAGCTGACTAATACACATGGCAAACCACCCCCATGAGATCTGGAGAGAGGCCACCCAAAGACAGCAGAAATCTGTCCATCCACCAGTGCCATAAAACGGTAGGAACTCTCATGGTAATTTTGATGAATTGATGGAGGCCGAGTGTGGACTACCATGAGAGTGAGAAACTCCTGAGGGCTGTGGTCTTCGAGGACCCCACAGTTTTGTGGGCTTTTCCTCCAGGAACCTTTCTATGCTCTGCGATGATCAGAAAAAAAGACTTTCTTGGCTCTGGCAAGGAGGGGGAAAGGTAATCACTGTGAAATATGCCCAGACTGATCTCCATAACAAAGACTCTGTCAGAGCCTTAGCTCTATGAAGGACCTCCAGAAACACTAGTGAAGGTCACAGATTCAAGACAAAGTCTAAAACACTAACATTTAATTGCAATATTGTAGAATGATCTCATTCCCCCACATCATACCACCATACCAACAGGACTCCAGTATAATAATACTGGATAACAACTGTTATTGAAATGCAAAAGAGAAATGCAAAACACAGACCATCTCTGAAGAGGATGCCAAAGTCAAAGGAGAGGCAAAAACAAGGATACTAGATGAATTTGAAGCCTCTGGCACCTATACCACCTGTAGAAAACATTAAATACAGCCCAATTTCTAGCCAGATTAATATAAATTCTCACATAAAAGACCTATTTACCTCAGTTCCCACTACTAGATACAATATGTCCTATATGTCCAAACAAAAAGTTGCAAGGCATGACAACAGGCAAGAAAAAAGTGTCTGCGTAGACAAAACAATCATCAGAACTTGGCTCGCATATGTCACAGATGTTTGAATATCAGACTAGAAATTTTTTAAAACTATGATGAATATGCTAAGGACTCTAATGGGAAAACTGGACAAGAACACATGGGGAATGTAAGCAGAGAGATGATAATCTAAGAAATCTAAGAAAGAACCAAAGATTCCAAAGTGTTTAGAAATCAAAAACACTGTAACAGAAATGAGCAATGTCTTTGATGGGTACATTGATACATTCAATGTAGCCAAAGAAAGAACCAGTGAGCTTGAAGAAAATACAAATTTCTCAAATTGTAATGCAAAAAGAAAAAAAGTGGAAGAGAATATCCAAGAACCATGGGATAACTGCAAAAGTTGTAACGTGCAAAAATGGAACATAAGAAGGTGAGTAAAGAGAGAACGGAGCTGAAGAAATATTTGAAGTCATAATGGCCAATGAATTTCGAAAATTAATGACAGACACCAAACAAGGTCCAGGAAGTTCAAAGAATAAGAAGCAGGTTAGAAATCAAAATAAAAACTATACTTAGTTATACATATTCAAACTGCAGAAAAGCAAAGATAAAGAGAACATTTTGAAAGAAGCCAGAGGAAAACAAATACCTTACCTTTAGAGTAAAAGGATAAGAATTATATTTGGATTTCTCATCAGAAATCATATAAGCAAGTAGAGAGTGGAGTGAAATATTTAAAGTGTTGAAAGAAGTAAAAATAATCTTGGAATTCTATAGCCAGAGAAATTATCCTTCAAAAATAAATGAGAAATAAAGATTTTCTCAGACAAAAACTGATGGAATTCACTGCTAGCAGACCTGCTCTACAAGAAATATTTAAAAGAAGTTCTTCAGACAAAGGAAAATGATAGAGGTCAGAAACTTGGATCTACGTAAAGAGAGGAAGAGTAGTTGAGAAGGAATAAAAGAAGGTAAGATAAAATAATTTATTTTTCTTATTCTTAATTACAAAATAACTGTTTAAAGAAACAATAGTAAGAGAGAACGCAGAATCATACAAAATGCTCAATTACATTCAAATTAGGCATTAAAAAGGGGGAACAGCAACAAGAGAAAGAGGAACAAAAAAACACAAGACGAATACAACAAACAGAAAACAGCTACAAACGTGATAGATATTAATCCAAATATATCAATAAGCACTTTAACAGTGGATCTAAATACACTACTTAAAAAACTACTACTTAAAACACAGAGACCTTCAGAGTACAAAGGAGTATAAAGGATGACCAGACCCAACTATTTGTTATCTACAAGAAATTCATTTTAAATAAAAGACTAAAAATAGATTAAAAGAGATGGGGAAAGATACACTATGTTAGTGTCAAAAATCCAGAAATAGTAAAATTAAAACCACCGGATCAATAAAATAGTAATCAGTAAGAGTTTATTGTGCATATTAAGAACAGTTTTAGGGACTTCCCTGGTGGTGCAGTGGATAAGACTCCACGCTCCCAGTGCAGCAGGCCCGGGTTCAATCCCTGGTCAGGGAACTAGATCCCACATGCACGCCACAGCTAAGAGTTCACATGCCGCAACTAAGGAGCCCGGGAGCGGCAACTAAGGAGCCTGCCTGCCACAACTAAGACCTGGTGCAACCAAATAAATGAATAAATAAATATTAAAAAAAAAAAAAGAAGAAAGAACAGTTTTAGAACTGGGAGCTTTCAACCCCAAAACTAATATGAAGCTCAGAGGCACAACATTACAGAATGGCTTATAAAGTGAAAATGAGGAAGTGGTTTAATCTTTACAATGATTGGTTATTACAATGGGGGTTTCCAGACGGCAGGGGATTGATCAAAATTGATTATTTAATACCGTGTTTAGGAAAACGACCTAAGTTTCTTTTATGATTATCAGAGGCATTTACAAGAAGTAAACTAAGTTAAGTTTTGCTCCTGTGCATGAAATAGGCTAGATTTAGTTTTGCTTATGTGGCTTCAATTGTTTGGTCTGCTCAGGGAATTTTCAAGTTTGGTTTTCATTTTATATTTCACTTTTCACACTAACGCTACATCTAAATAAACCTAGAATAGCTATATTAATTTCAGACAAAGCAGCCTCCAGAAAAAGGAAGATTATCATAGATAAGTAGGCACATTGCATGTTGACAAAATGATCAATCTTCCAAGATGGTTTAACAATCCTCTATGCATATGGACTTAACAGCAGAGTCCAAATACAAGAGGCAAATACTGATAGAACTGTAAGGAGAAATAGATAAATCTATTATTATAGTTGGAGTAATTGAAACATCAAGGAGTCAGAAAAACAGTGAGAATGTAGAAGACCTATATCACTATTAATCAACTGGATCGAATTGACATTTTAGAATATTCCACCCAACAACAGCAGAAACAGTCTTCTCAAGTTCATGAAGCATTCACCAAGATAGACTGCATTATGGGCCCTAAAATATGCCCTCACAAACGTAAAAGAATACAAATCATACAAAGTATGCTCTCAAATCACACTAGAATTAAACTTTTAATCAGTAACAGAAAGATAGCTAGAAAGTCACAAAATGTTTGAAAATAACCCAAGAGTTAAGGCAGAAACCCCAAGTGAAATGTTTAAAAACTTATCTAAACGAAAATGAAAGTACAATTTATCAACATTTGTGGGATACAGCAGTATTTTTAGTATTAAATACATATATTAGAAAAAATAAAGATTGAAATAAATAAGTTTCCATCTTAGAAAACTGAAGAATGTAGAGCAAGTTAAGTCTAAAATAAGCAGAGGAAAAGAAGTAATAAAAATGTATACCACAAATTATTGGAATTGAAAACAGGAATGCAGTAGACAAAACCAAAAGCTGGTTCTTTGAAAAGTTTCCTAAAATTGATAAATCTCTAGTCATGCTGCCCAAGAAAAAAAGAGAGAGAAGACCCAAATTATCAATATCACAAATGGAAGAGAAGTCACTGCTATTGAGCACATAGATATCAAAAGAAGAAAGGAGAAGATTAATGAGCCGAGGATGAATGAAGACATCAGAAAAAATACAGTAAATTAAAACCAAGGATGAAACAGGAAGTGGATAATAAAGATAATGCTTTGAAGGACATTTCTTTCTTTCTTTACTGAAGTATAGTTGATTTACAACATTGTGTCAATCTCTGCTGTACAGCAAAGTGACTCAGTTATACACATGTATACATTCTTTCTTTAGTGTTCTTTTCCATTACGGTTTACCACAGGATATTGAGTATAGTTCCCTGTGCTACACATTAGGACCTTGTTGTCTATCCAGTCTAAATGTAAGAGTTTGCATCTACCAGCCCTGAACTCCCAGTCCATCCCTCTCCTTTTCCCCTTCCCGCTGACAACCACAGGTCTGTCCTCTATGTCTACGAGTCTGTTTGTTTTGTATATAGGTTCATTTGTGCTACATTTTAGATTCCACATATAGGTGATATCATATGGTATTTGTCTTAAGGCTTTGAGGGACATTTAAATGAAAGAAACTCTAGTTAGACTGATGAAGGAAAAGAAAAGCGACACAACCAGTATCAGGAATGCAAAAGAGCATCTTACCATGATCTTACACACATTAGAATGATAATAAGAGGATATTTGGAATAATTCTAGGCCAATAATTTTGAAAATTAAGTGAAGGGGACAAATTCTAAACTGCAATTTACCAAAACAGATGAGAAACAGGAAAATCTGAGTTGCCTATATATAGGCGAAATTAAATGTATAATTAAAAAACATTCCCACCCAGAAAATTGCAGGCCCTCTGTTTTCCCTAGTGAATTATTCTAAACATTTAAGGATACAATAATGCGGGTATCATATAAACACCTTCAAAAAGTAGAAAAACAGAATGCTTCCCAGCTTGTTTTGTGAGCCCAGCATAACCTTGATATCAAAATCTGACAAAGAACTTGTAAGGAGGAAAATAAAAGCCAGTCTCATTAAAACATAGATCCAACAATCCTTAAAAGATAGTTGCAAAATTATTCTAGAATATAAAAATAAGGAAAAAGTCTAATAGGTCATAATGCAATAAAGCTTATTCCAGGAATATAAGGATTGCTTAATATTTAAAAACTCTTCAATATAATTAATCAAACTGAAGAAAATATGGTCTTCTAGATAGACGCAGAAAGCGTATTTGATTAAACTCAACATCTAAACAAGATTGAAACTTTTAGCCAAGTAGGGAATTTCTAACTCTGTAAAGGATATCTACAAAATTCTTACAGTAAGCATTGCATGTAGGATGAAATTCTGAGAGCTGTTTTGAGTTTGGGACCCAGACAAGTATGTTGTCTACAGACCCGTCAATTCAACATTAGTACAATATTCTAACTAGTACAACAAGGTAACAAAAGTGTTTAACAGGTAATAAGGATTAGAAAGGAAAAAATAAAACTGCTATTATTCATAGGCTGCATGATTGTGTATGTAGAAATTTTTCTTTACTCTGTAGAGTGAGTTTAGGCAAATCTGCTGGGTAAAACTCTCTATATAAATATGAACTGAACTTGCACACCTATTAAAGTGGCCAATATCCAGGACCCTGACGATACTAAATACCGGCGAGGATGTGAAACAACAAGAACTCTCATACATTGTTAGTGGAAAAACAAAGGGACAGGAATCACCAAGATACTCTTGAAGAAAAACAAAGTCAGGGGATTTTCTTTACTGAATATGAAGTCTTAAGATGTGAAAAAAGAGAGAGAGAGAGAGTGTGTGTCATATTGGCAGAGAGTTACTCAAACAGACCAATGGAACAGAACAGAGAATCCACAAACAGACTCAATATATATGGACAGTGAATTTTAACAATGTTTGCAATGCAGAGCCATTAAAAAAAAGAAACAACAACTTCTTTTAAATGCCTGGCACTAGACCAATTGAATATCTACTTTGGAAAAAAGAAGAAAAAAAATTTAATGGAAAGTTGGCTGATTACTACTTTAAATCACACGCAGAAGAGAATTCCAGTAGGATTGTAGGTCTATATGTGAAAAGCAAAACAATAAAGCTACTAGAAGATAGCACAGCTGACCATGTTCACAACTTTAAGGAGGGCAAAGACTCCTCAGACATGATTCAAAAGGCACGAACCATAAGAGGAAAGAGTGACAAATCCGAATCTATTAAATTTAAGAATGTCTATTCATTTGAAGATGTTAAAACAGTGGAAAGAGAAGCCACAGAACAGGAGAACCTATTTTCCAGTATATTAGTAACCAGAACATGTGGAGGACTACAGAGCAATAAAAAAGAGGAATAAAAGCAATACCTAAATGACTAACAAATCTAAAAAAAATGGTGTCTAAACTCATTAGTCATAGAAGCATTGCAAATTAAAACCAGTGTGAGTTGTGCACATCAAACAGGTTGGCCACAATTGAGGGAAACATTAAAAAGCTAAAATAAAATAAAACTGACAATATCAAGTGTTGTCAAGAATGTCAAGCAAATGGAATTTTCATACACTACTGTTGAGAGTATAAATTAGCACAATCGCCATAAGAAACCTTTCACATATTCCACTAAAGTTCAACATATACTCATTTGATGAACCAGCAATTCCACTCTGAAGAAGGCACCCTACGGAAAAGCAGATGCTGTGTAACAAAAGACCTGCATGTTCCTGAAGTATTATTCAGAAGAGTCCCAAAGTACAACTCACATGTCAATTTGTAGAATGGGTAAACAAATTCAGACGCAGTCATATAATGAAATGTTGTAAAGCAAAGAAAATTAATCAACTATACCTATACACCACAACATGGATACGTTTAACAAGTATAATGTTAACCCAAGAAGCCAGGAGTAAAAAACATTCATATTGCATGGTTCCTTCTGTACATAATTCAAAGCTGGCATTAGTAGTCATGATAGTGAAAACTTTGGGAGAAGAGGGAGGCAGTAGTGATCAGAAAAAGGATGAAAGGAGGTTCTGAGATCCTGTAATATTCTTGGCCTAGGTAATATTTAGACAAGTATGTTCACTTTTAGACCATTCCATGAGCTGTACACATATACGCCTTTCACCTTTTTCTGGATGTGTGTTGTACTTCAATATAAAAATAAATGAAAATAATCTTGGGAACTATGGAAAAGAAATACGTCCTTAATGCTTTAACAGGTAGTTCAGGGGGCTTCCCTGGTGGCGCAGTGGTTGACAGTCCGCCTGCCGATGCAGGGGACGCGGGTTCGTGCCCCGGTCCGGAAAGATCCCACGTGCCGCGGAGCGGCTGGGCCCGTGAGCCATGGCCGCTGAGCCTGCACGTCTGGAGCCTGTGCGCCGCAACGGGAGAGACCACAACAGTGAGAGGCCCGCGTACCGCCAAAAAAAAAAAAAAAAAAAAAGTAGTTCAGTGAAGACAATCAAGATTTAAATTTGCATGTATTTATCTAAGAGCAAAAAAAAAAAAGACTTTGAAGAATACCTCATTAAAATTGTATTTTTCACTCTTTTACTTTTTTATATAGATCATTAAGAACACCATGAGAAGTACCTTTCATCTTTGGATTTTAGATATCATATAATTTATCATGCATTATATCATAATGAGCTCCATTAGCAACTTTCCTTTTACCATTAATATTACAGAGAATAACAGCATTCCTATGACCATTACCATTAAAATAACTATTGTTCAGTGATAAAACTGCTGAGTTTTCTGTTAGAGATATTCTAAAATTTAAAGTAAAATATTCCTCACTTATCTCTATATTCTATTAATGTTTTTATAGTCTTTCTAATATATTGATTACTCTTCAGAGTGCTTCAAAGTGGCATTTATTTACCTAATGAATTGCTAATAGATTTCCCAAACAGAAACTTAAATATGCTTTAGAAAGATCCTAAAAAACCAATCTTTCCAACAAAATAAAATAAAATATCCATTTATTATACTTAATTTGAAAAACTGAAATGTTTAATCAGCCCTCACTGTTCCTTATAGTTTTAGAGTCAATGGCTCTCATTTTGGCCTCTGAAGCCTTTCCTAATTTAATACATATTAAATACATTATATTATTACTGTACATTATATGTGCATTAATGTACATTCTAATGTGAATTGCAATGTAAATTAAATACTATGTACTTATTTAACTGGTGAACACTGTGCCTTCACTTAGATCATAACCTGAATGTTCATAGAAGTTTGTCACTCCGAGAAGCTATGTAACCTCTAAGACATGCCTAACTGTTAACGCTGAGTCTTAGCAGGTACAAAGATTAATGGCCTCTAAGGTATTCTTTTTAAAGTCGGTGCCAACCTGATATTTAACCAAATATTTTTAGAACACATAGATGACACTACAATGCAGTATTATTTTGGGTAGTTTGACCTTCAGATTCTGTATAATTTGGTCACAATTAAAGTTTCATTACACAGAAAGTCAAGAGAGAGACTACTTTATTTGGCAATAATGTAATCAGGGAGCAAAAACCTGCAGACTTTCCTATCCCATTCTTCATCAAAGAGACAAACTGAATAAGTGAATAAATTATTACTTACTGAATAATAAAATTACTTACTGAATAAGTAAATAAATAAGTGAATAAATAAAATACGTGAATAAATGCATGCAGCAGATATTGGGTTAGAGGGACTGGAGCAAAAGTGTTTTATTTCAATAAATAATTACACCTGCTTATTTGCATTGCCTTTTGAAACTCTGCCAGATGTAGCAAAACAGGAAAACAAACCAGTAAGTGGCTCACATACCCATGGGCACCTCGACACAGATAAATGGAACAAAGATTACAGAAAAATTAAATGCCTTAATGCATGTGCTCCATTTTTAATGCTAGGGTGTCTGAGATTTAGAAAATATTTCCTCTACTCGACAAAGATGACAAAAATTCATTTATTTCTTGTTCATACAAATATCTCTTTAATCTTTGTAGACAAGTTTTTAAAGCCTCAATGATCATTATTCCAACAACTGAAACATTAATAATGTCTTCACCCCCTCTTCATAGAGGAAGATTAAAGATGCCCATCTAAACCTTTGATCTGGAGACCTTAGTGTGTGCCCTGGTGAAACAAGCCTACTGTGGCTCTTAATAGATAGGTATCTATCACTTAATAGCTGGAGAAACTTCCATGAGATATATTCCTAAACCTCAGTTTCTTCATCTATAAATTGAAAATAGAAATAATTACTTTCAAAGTTTGAAGTATGAATTAAGTAAAATAAAGCAATTAGTATCTGCTTGGCTCATAATAAGCTTCGATGAAGTGCAGTTGTGGTTGCTGTGTGGTGTAGCGACCAGGTCCTTGCAGATGGCATACTGTCCCTGACATCTAACTAGTCTGACTGAATAGCATTATTTGGGTTTAATATCTGAGTCTCCCAGCCCATAGCAACTCTTTTGAAGGTGCTATTTCAAAAGAGAAATAGCAACTCCTCTAAATGTCCTCTGATCAAAGTGACAATCCCATTTAGGAAATAAAGTGTTCAAATAAATACTTATTTGAACGTAATTGACAATATTTTTAACATCAAGACAAAAATTATCAAGAAAATACCTCCCAGAAAAGTTACTTAAACAAAAATAGTTTTCATTTCTTAAATGCAAAGTCTTACTTCTTTTTAAACTCATGTACCTTTGAATATAAATTTTGGAAATTATACTTCAGTCAGGGTAATCATAGCACTACGGAGCAATAAGAGGTCCCTAAATGCCCATATTATTTCTGTTTCAGTGCAACGGAGATTAGTTGATGAACATTTGAAGAATATTTCAAAAGGATGTAATAAATTTAAACCAGATAACTTTTATAGATATCTGTATGCATCCTTGAAGTCTATTTATAAAACATATTGCATATGATTTTAATGATACTCTATAGGTTTTAAAATTCTACTTATTTGAATTTTAAGATACTACGTTATTTTTAATATACAGAATAACCATAAGTATTTCCTTAAGGAACCAGATAAAATGCCTCCTTGCTCTCTATAGATAAAGAAACTAAAATCAATGAATCTGAGGGCAACCCCTCCTAGAATTCCAATGACACAGTATTGGGGCTTATTACTTTACAGTTTAAATATTATTTAATATTTATCTTAACATGACATGTAGTGTAGACTCTACTTTTCTATACATTCAAATTTTCCTTGAATTCTTCCAGACCAGTCACGAATTCTTAGACCACAAATGTGACACTTAGGAATAAAGAAATGACAGACACAGTGACCTATTCTGTCTTTGTTCTCAGCTCAGGTATGAAAATCATGATTCTATAAGAAGAGGAATAAGCATCTGCTCTGAACATGGACTCCTCCAGCAACTCCTCAGGGACTCAACTGGATTGAGTGCCAGTACCGTACAGAGTACACGTGCAGAGAACAGGCTCTGGCAACAAAAGTCCTTGATACGAACTTTATTTCTTACTAGATTCAGGTCTTGGAAAAGTTATCGTCTTTATTTGTATACTGGGAATATAAAATGCATTCTTCCAGTTAACTGCTGGAAACCTGAAGACCAACTAGATGTTTGATAATGTAAATGAATTATTGTTAATTTTCTTAGGTGTTTTTTTTCTTAAAAAAAGAAAACAAAAACAGAGGCTTTTGCCTTTCAGAGATGCACACTAAAATAGTTAAGGATGAAAGGCTAGGATGTTCGTGTTTGCTTTGAAATAATGCAATGGGGGTAATACACAGGGTAGATGGATGGGGCAGGATTAGCCATAATTTGGTGGTTGGGGAATGTGAACAAAGGTGTTCATCTTGCTTTTCTTTAACTTGTGTGTATGGAGTACATGCGGGCAGTGATTTTTGTGAAGATTAAATGAATTAGTGTAGGAAGCTTAGTATATCTACAAGCTAATACTTCCTTTTATAATATTCTTCTACTTATCATAAGTATATATTTTGAAAGTTGCCTATTGACAGGCAATAAAGTTATTTTAATGTATCTAGTCAACTTAAAAGCTCTCAGTGCACCACAAAAAACTGATTTATTTAGTAATCAAGATTGATTACATTTGATAAAATTATTAGTTTCTGTATTATACTCTTCAGTTACATAAAAAGGTGTAATCTCGGGACCATTTACATGTTATACATCATGTTTCCAAAATAATTTATTTAGACACTGAGATATTGAAAGGTGCCATTCTCCATTTTATTTTGCTCAGCAATTGACCGCAGGGAAGAAGCGATCACTACACTAGTGTGGTTTTATGGTGGTCTCTAGAATAATGTGACCTAATGTTACCTCTTGGAGTGAGGGGTAAAGTGCTCATAGAGAGTGACACTGAGAAACCACAAATCTGTTGATGAGAAGCTCATTAACAATTGCATTCGGGCAATCTACTAACTCTGTGTCATTTTCTATTCAGAATTTAAGAAATGAAACTATTTCCTTATTTGAAACACATGGTTTTATCATACATTTATGATAAAGTTTTTACCACAATAGCATTGTCATAAGTTCGAAGTACTCAAAACATGAGTGTTTACATAAAGTACTCTGCAATTCTTATATTCAATCTTAAATTTCTAACATGTCTATTCCCTGTGCTAAGTGATCTCACATCTGCATTTAATGCTTACAAAAATCTTGACAGGGCCTTATATGTAGACACCACATACTGAGCAATGTAAGAATGATTAATCAGTCTTGCCAGACACCCACCTACACTGAGAGAGGCTAACTCAGCCCCTTAGTTAACCTTACTCCAAGCCGTTTTGCTTCAGAAGTAGAATGATGTTGTTTTAAGGAAGTGCACTGGAGAAGGGAATCCTGTACGGGTTCTTCCAAAGGTCAGATCTAAAGCATATATATATATTTTAAATTTATTTATTTTATTTATGCATTTTTGGCTGCGCTGAGTCTGCTGCTGCGTGTGGGCTTTCTCTAGTAGCGGCGAGCAGGGGCTACTCTTCATTGCGGTGTGAGGGCTTCTCATTGCGGTGGCTTCTCTTGTTGCGGAGCACGGGTTCTAGGCTCGTGGGCTTCAGTAGTTGTGGCATGCAGGCTCAGTAGTTGTGGCTCGTGGGCTCTAGAGCACAGGCTCAGTAGTTGTGGCACATGGGCTTAGTTGCTCCACGGCATGTGGGATCTTCCTGGACAAGGGCTCGAACCCACGTGCCCTGCATTGGCAGGCGGATTCTTAACCACTGAGCCACGAAGGAAGTCCTTAAAGCATACTCTTTTTTTTTTTTTTTTTTTTTTTTTGCGGTACGCGTGCCCCTCACTGCTGTGGCCTCTCCCGTTGTGGAGCACAGGCTCCGGACGCGCAGGCTCAGCGGCCATGGCTCACGGGCCCAGCCGCTCCGCGGCATGTGGGATCTTCCCAGATCGGGGCACAAACCCGTGTCCCCTGCATCGGCAGGCGGACTCTCAACCACTGCGCCACCAGGGAAGCCCCTTAAAGCATACTCTTAAACACACAGCCTTGGATGATTCCTTCATCTCTAACACAGTAATAATACCCGGAACGCCCAGATCACAGCTCTGCTTGAAAGTAATATTACTGAAAGTGTTTGCTCTCTATGGGGCTGTGCAAATACGAGGCATTATTAAACACCCTGACTTATATAAGATGTGTTAGCATGTTTAAATCCATTGGATTAAAATAATGTGTAATTTATACTACACATTTTTGAAGATGCTGAATTACTTTCAAGTCCAGAGCACTAAAATATAATTACCCTGGCACACGCACTTGAGGGACTATTATGAAGCAATTAAAATGGTGATTTTTGCAGACTATTGAAAAATTAGCATGCTCTCTTCTTTACTTAAGGATGAAACATGACTGTGTGAGCAGCATAATTATAAGTTAATTCAAAGTTAAGCAAAATACGAAAAGAATAAAGATGATACATTAAAGTTTTAATAGCAGTTTGTTAAGGGATAAACTTACAGATTTCTTTTCTAACTTCCTCCATTTGGCAATTTGTAATGATATAATACTTATACATAGAAATGTAAACAAAAAAGGAAAAAGCAAAATACATTATTCTTTTTTCATCTACTGTTAGTCTCTTTCCTTTTCCCAAATCCCCTCGTCCTGGACATTATCAATTTCCTGAACATTATCCACTGCAGTTTCTCTTGCTCTCTTACCATGGGTTCCAGTGACCTCAAAAGAATAGCCCCTAACTGAATTTCGATTATTGGCAATTTTATAAAAACCCAATTTCCTAAACTCTTTATAACTCTGCCTTTTTTTTTTTTTTTTTTTTGCGGTACGCGGGCCTCTCACTGTTGTGGCCTCTCCCGTTGCGGAGCACAGGCTCCGGACGTGCAGGCTCAGTGGCCATGGCTCACGGGCCCAGCCGCTCCACGGCATGTGGGATCTTCCCGGACCGGGGCACGAACCCGTGTCCCCTGCATCCGCAGGCAGACTCTCAACCACTGTGCCACCAGGGAAGCCCATAACTCTGCCTTTTGATAAGTCATTTTAAAAATTAAATTCAAGAAAAACAAATACAGAAAACTCCTTGGGGCAGCTTACTACTCTGCAGACCAAGTACGAATCACCTTCCATGCATTTCTCATTCCACGACCTTCCTGTGACAGAGAGATGTACCTGTTTCTCATTTTACAGATGAGAGAACTGAAACTTAGAAAGGTGAAGTGACATCCACGATCACACAGTTAGCAAGTTGAGGAAAAACAAATACACTGTACAAACAGATGCTCAATACTGTTATTGAAAAAGACAGTAAGAAATAAGATAATACTCTGTGCTTAAAAGGCTGGCATAATTCGGAAAGCTGCATAATAGCGTGTGTTGGCAGGAATGTGGGGATATGGGGCCCTTCATGTGTCGCTGGCGGGAGTGTAGACTGATACAGCTCCTCTTGAGATCATGCTTGCATTATATAATTCAATCACTGATCAGTCACTGATCCATGTGTATCCTGTTACCTAGTGACTCAGTTTCTAGTAATATAGCCAAAAGTCATCGTCGCATAAGTGCATAAAGGGGCGTGCGGACGACACTCTTTGCAGCGTGGTGGCTGAGAGTTGAAAGCAACCTGAGTGTCTATGGCTGGGAGAGTGGGTACTAAGGAGAAGTAGATGCCCGGTATGCAGTATTACATGCTAGTTAGTGAGCCCGCTGGATGATTCTGATGCAGGCTACACAAAGCTTGAGAACCTTTGTACTACAGGAGTCTAAGGTTTGCTGTAGCGTAAGATCTCTCTCTCTCCCTCTCTCTCTCTCTCTCCCTCTGCATTCATATATTCATTTATATCCATTTGTTTATTTATTCATTCGTTTATTTATTCATTCATTCATTTATAATGCTGTGATTATAACCATGAAATTTTATTCATGAAATGACAGGATTTATGACTTGACGACAACACTAGTATTTTAGGGTTCAGGCCTTATCATTTTTGGTTATTTACTGCTACTCTTAGGTATGTAACAGTTGCTATAGGTTCTATTCCTAGAAATGCATAATAATGGAAACAAACCTACCCACGCCCTACCTGATGTTGCCACTGTACGCACGTTCCAAAGCTTCTTTCCTTCTATTGCACGCACAGCCCAACTCTCCTTGGAAAGCGGGGAGTAAACAGCTACTGCCCCCACTGATCCCACTTCAGTTAATATTTAACCCTTTACGATTTAATCTCCTTCCCCACAATTCTCCTGACATGAACAGCTCTGTGATCACCCACATTCTTCTGACCATCATATCTAGCAACCTCTTTCCATTCTCATTCTTCATTTTCCACCATCCCCCACCAACATCATCCACAGATCGTCTGCCTAGAAACTGCTCCCTGCCTTTGGACTCCTAGTTCAGATATCACCTACTGCATACATCCTTCCCTCATGCCCACACAGGGTGCACTGTTTCTTCTCCTGTAGGCCCCTGGGTCCCCATTCACTCAGTTACTAAAACAGAAGCTGGAGTATAAAGTCCTGTTTGCGTGTGTGACTGTGACAACCTCTGCAAAAAGGAAAGTGTCTCATCCATGACCGATTCACCTGCAAGTATCTCACTGCCTAAGGCACAACACTAAATAAGTATCTGCTGAATAAATGAATGAATATTTGATGCTCAAAGTTTGGTAAACGTTCATTCCCAATACACACACACACGTGCTCACACACACACATACACACCCCACCTCTTGGAATGCTCTTTAGTCCCAGTGACCAACATTCAGTGACCAATGCAGCACGCCCTTCTCAAGCCTCCTGTTCGAACCCTCCCTAGTCTTGCATGCCTAATCCTTCACTCCTGACTCTCACATACTCTCTCCCCATTTGCTGTCGCTCCAGCCAGGCTGCCCTCTGTACTCTCCCGTCTCTTCTCCTCTTGGCCTTTGCTCCCAGGGGACCTGGAATGACTCCCAGACCCCACCCACCCAGGAAAACTCTCTTTGAATTTCTATCACTACTTAAATGACATCCCCAAGGCCCTAGTTCCACAAATCTTCCTGGTTCCCCTCAACCCCTTGTGGCTCTGCTTCCTTTGAAACTTCTCATTGTTTCTTGTGTGTTTACTTACTGACCTAATTATGCTTTTACAATAAATACCTTCAGTTCTTCCCCGAGTGTCCACGGGGAAGCTATAGGACTTCTGAGCGATGTCGATGTTTTATGTGTAAATTGGGAAGAATGATACCTCCTGTCTCACAGGAGAGCTTTGAAGAGTGAGTGATTAGTGTGCAGGCCCAGCAGTGCCGACTGATATACGGTATGCATGAGGTGAAGGACAGTGAGAAAGATAAAAGCAGCCCTGGCTGCTGTCAGCTGGGGGCCAGGCCGGCGTTTTACAACTGAACATAAACAACATCACAAGACACCAACATCACACGAGGTTACTCTGTGACTGTGATGGAGTGAGACAAAAGTAAGACCACTCTGCCATCCTGCCTGAAGGCATACCCAAACTAAAATAACGATTACACCACAAATATGGTGTCCACCTCCTGGGCTAGCATGAATGCCTGCTCCTTCCACCAGTTACAGCTTTAGGCCTGTCCCATTCTCCAACTCTCAGATAAAAATTAGGAAACTCAGATATGATCCACCTTCTCCCTTGTGTGTAAGCACAACATTGTCTGACCGTAAGTCTGTCATTACTGGTGGTGTCTGGCTGGTGGGCAGCCATGACAGCTCTTATTGAAATCAGTTACGTGCTATTTTTTGTTGAATGAAACGGCTAGCTATGATGTGGGTTTGAAGGAATGTGAAGTCATTCCTTTTGCTCTTTTAGATATAGAAATGCCTAAGAAGTTAGTTTAAGGAAGTAAAATTTATCAATGAGTTCCATGTCATGGAGTCTCTTAAAATATATCTTACTTTTAGTTGATGTTGAAATTTTTCCTTATTTATGATCAAGATGCTTTTATCTTAACCACTGTTCATGTTAATCAAAACCAGAGATCTTTTCAGGGGGCCACAGTGTTACTGGTGCCTGTCCCTAGTTTCTGCGACCAAGATAGAACTGCCAAAAGGTTCTCTGTGTACATTTATTTTTACTGAGGATACTTTCAAAATACCATTTCTCTTTAAATGAAATAATTTATCACACTCTACTTTAATAACCTTCAGCCTGAAAAAGGAATAGTGAAAGTGGAAAAAAATTAATAATGTCAAGTCGTCTGATGTCCTCTAAGGATCTGATTTGAGCAATTTCAGAAGGTCATGATCTCCCTAAAGCCCAACCTTACCGCTTTCCTACTGGCTTCCGTTTATTGTCATCACGGACATTCCTCCAGGGGCTACACGTGTTGTCATCAGAAGGAGACCATTTTAAACATACAACTATCTTTGAAAAAGAAAAATGTTGGCTCTGGTCACACTGATTTGCCTAATTGTTCTATCAAATCAGCAGAAATTTATTCATCATGTTATCACTTTGGGAAAGGGGAGTAACTGTGGCCCTAAGTAAAAAGGGCCTATGAAGTGTTAGTACTGATTGGGGGAGAAGACATTAAAGCCTGATTTCAACCTGGGGTACTTTCCACGGTAGGAAGCTGTGAGTGATGCCTCGCTCGTCACAGGGTTGAATTCTCTCTACACTCCTTCCAAGTTTTACACATTCATTCACTGGCATTGCCTAGGGCCTCTTTGATGATCATGTTTTAACTGAACTAAATCAATATTTAAGTAGACACTAAGAATGTTGAAATTTAAGTTCAATAAAACTTTTATTTCAAACTATGATTTTTATTTCAAATAGTGAAAACTTTCATTATAAAAGTAATTTAAATATGTTGTTATAGAGTCTGGGGGGAAAGAATAAGGGAAGAAAAAAGTCCTACTCACCATTTCAGCATTTCTAAAAGTTAGTGGAAAATTGGGTCCTTTCCTCTAGCCATTTGTTGAAAGTTATAGTCCTATCCATGAAATCATTTTATAATTGTAATCTGATACCAATAAATATAATATCTTTCATTTTTATTATAGCTAATTAGCATTTGGAAGACATATTTGCTCTTTTCACACTTTCCAAACACGATAAGGTATGTACACGTGTGCACTTGCAAATCCAACCTTCCCGATTTCAATGACAGTAAAGGACATGGCATCCGTGATTTACAGAATAAACTCCATTTTAATTGACACTATTTAAATAGCTTGCTCGAGGTCAACTTGCAAAACCAACTCTATTCTACCACTAAGATCAGAGCCTCTCATGATGAATGCCAAATGATGAGTCGAAGTTTTAAAGGCACATATTTTCAGATGTTGTAGAAGTCCAAGCTTGCCACAAAAAACAGGCATAGCTTTTCCCCCTGCTCCATTTGATGTTTTTCTTTGGCTTCTCTGTTCATCCCCGTGAAGATGAACGTATATACATCCAAACACCCATATAGCCAGAGGAAAAACAGTCAGAGGGGAAATGTTTGACACAGGAAAATGTGCTCACAGTCTAACAGAGTTTGTTTCTGTTAAGAAAAAAATGAAGTAAACCCTGTGCATTGACTCTCTTTTTCTTCTGACCTCATTTAAGCCCCTAACGTTGAAGTTATTTTATAGCTACTTGATAGACCCAACAGTTCTCTAAGGCGGCAGCAAGGACTTCTACATCTTAGCCAGATCTCATGGCACAGAGGGCTGGAGAATCTTCTTAAGGAGGCTGGCTGGGGATGCAGCTCAACACGAAAATGACATGTTCGCAGCATCTGCCAGGCTCTCCCTGTGTGCCCTCCCCTCCCCTGTGGAGCTCTCTTTGCTGCCTGAAAGTGGCCTCCCCCGACCCTACCAGCACTCCAACTACTGTAACTGCATGCGCTTCTCCTCTGTCAGAAATGTCCTCGTCCTCCTCTCAGCTAATCCCCATGAGACCCTTGCCTGACCCACTCTCTCTGCTGCATCAGCTGTGATCACCTGGCGGCCCAGAACTCGGTGTCAGTCATCTCCATACACCCAGCAGGACAGAACAGGTGCCCAGCGCTTAGTACACTCTGACTGAATGGACATACAAATTCCTGCGTGAAAACCCAAAGCCACGGGGCTTACACCAACTGCCGCTGGCGTAAGTAAGAGTGTGAATACGGGATGTGGTATCAAGTAGGGCTGATTTGGTGACACAGCCCCTCCTCATGTTGTCATATGATTAATACTACCTCTGGGCTTTCCTGATCAATGCATCAAATCAAGAAAGAATATCGAGGGCATATTCTGGAGCTTCTTACTGGATATTAAAGTTGTTCTCAATTGTTGAGAATAACTAGAGTAATAGGAACGCATCAGTTCCTAGGGGGGTTTTTTTCTCGTGGAAAAAAAGTTGTACAGTAGAGAGCGAATTTGGTAGAGCCCCTTTGAGCATGAGGTGTCAGGAACAAAAGGATGACAAAGAGCTTCATATCAGAGTGAGATTTAGACAATCACGGTTGTTAAGGCCATTTCACAGGCTCAGAGCGGTTAAAATCCTTGTGATAAAATTGCTAAGCCTCTTATGCTGAGATGCCGTTTCTCAGACTTGGCAAGAAGCAAATGGCAAGGTACAAGCAGAGACGCCGGTCGAAGCACTCTGGCTCCCTCCGGCCCAGCACCGTACCTGCAGCCACCTGCCCACTGCTGCTGTGACGGACGCCAGCCGTCACCAAGCGGGAGGCTCAGGGACGTCTGTGCAAAACGAATGAATCTATGCCCAGGTATCCGTGTCCATGTGCAGGCTTTAACAATTCAAATTCCATGTCCATTTGTTATTTCAAATAAGAGTTCTGCCCTAAGGACTCAACACTCAAAAAAATTGTTTTATTTTGTCTTTGTGTTTGACAGAGCCACATTTCCCGTATGACAATATGTGCCCAGCAGAGCTGGCAGTGTTTGGGAGAAAATAAATGTCTGCGCCATGCACTGAGAGGAGACATTTTTCCCCATTTCCTCAAGGATGTGTTCCAATCATTCTAAGTAGACTTACAGTGTCTTGTTTTTTTTAAAAAAAGTTATGAAGTTGAAAGTAGGTCTGCAGGGTGACTTTCTCTACCCTTCTTTCCCTAGCTGCTATCTTTTTGTAGGACTCACATTAGACATACTTAATGTCCTGGTTCATGGTTTTCCGATGAGAGCTTTGATTTCACAGTTAATACTGGTTCTCCTTTCGGGTGAGTGATATTTAGGAATATTTCCTTAACATAACCGTCCATTTAAAATATATTAGGATCCATTTTTGATGCTAACTGTATTGATTAATTTGACATATCTTACTATTTACGGACACTGAAAACACAAGCTAAATCCTGTGGAACAGGGCTATTCAAATTTTAATGTGCATACAAATTTCCTGGGGCTCTTGATGAGATGCAGATTCTGACTCAGTGGGCCTGGAGTGGTGCCTGAAATTCCAATTCTAATGAGCTCCGCTTTTTCACGATGCTGCTGTTGCTGGTCCCAGAACCACACTTGGAGCGGCAAAGCTGCAGAGCTGTGCTACTGGAGCTTGGTGTATCTGACATCACATGGGAGCATTGTTCAGCCGTGATTCCTGGACCCCATTCCCACAGGTTCTGATTGGGTAGGCTGGCGTGGGGTCTCACATTCTGCATTTCTAACAAGCTCCTAAGTGATGATGATGACGCTGATTAGTAAATCACACTCTGAATATCACACGAGGTAATCTAGCTGAGCTATAACATGCCAGCCTGACCCTTACCAGGGCAAGCACGCAGTCTGGCCTAACAGGACATTTTAGACAAAGAAACGTTAGCATGCTTCAGAACACTCCCCCGTTAAAAAGCAATTTCTACAAGTCAGATACAGATTGCAAAGACTGCCACTGGTGGAAAGAAAACTGGAGGTAGGTGGACTTTTTCAGCCGAAAATAGTAACAGATGTGGAGTAAAGTAATATTTGAGGTCATTTGTGTTGCAAACGTTTACCATATCTGATTTTTTCTCATGTGCAAGAGGGCAGTAGTAATCTTTACACTTTGGCCAAAAGTCAGTGTGACTTACTGTCCACATTCATAGACAAAAGCAGTTAATGGGAACGAAAGGAATATCAGACTCTATACTTCCCAAACTTCAGGAAGGTAAGCTTCTACAGTTCAACCCAAAAATGGTCAAAAGAGTTCAATTCAGCTAAGAAAGCCAAGGAGGAGTAAGGATGGAATAAAAGCTGACAAAGTGTGGACTTATGATGGTTCATTTTACGTGTCAACTGGACTGGGCCACTGGATGCCCAGATATCTGATTAAGCATTATTTCTGGTATGCCTGTGAGGGTGTTTCTGCAAGAGAGTGGCATCTGCATTGGTGGACTGAGTAAAGCAGATGGCCCTTCCCGGTGTGGATGGGCATCATCCACCCTGCTGAGAGCCAATACCTTACAATAAATATCTTTATGTATATATATAATTGGTTCCCTTTCTCTGGAGAACCCCAACTAATGCAGATTTTGGTGCCAGGAGTGGAGTTACAGGGACAACCTTGGTTTCAGGCCACATCCTAGGCTTTTGATTTGTACTGCCCTTGATAATGCATGGATGGGAAGGAACAATGCCTATTTACAACAAGTAGAGTTTTCTGGTACCTATTATTTATGGGGCCAGAAGACAGAGTTGAACTCCAGTTCCTGAACAGAGCCCCTGCTGTGAAAGCTTACTGAGGTAAGAAACACTGGACTTCTCTGAGAGGAAGTAATCGCACACTGAGGTTTCAAGGGGGAGGTGAGTCCTGACAAACGGATACAGCCCACACCCCGGTCTTCAGAGTGTGGTCCAGCCCAACAGGCTTCAAATGCAATGATGAAAAAGAACGTGATGGCTTCAAAAGACTAGCTCCAACAGATAAGGTAGGCACACTGCAGCAACAAATGTCAGTAACCCACCGTATACCTGAGGCTTTTGCCATTTCCAGACATGTCTTGCCAAATCCCAGCTTCCGGCATCACATAAGATTATCTGAGGGCTTTATCTATCTCCCAGGGAGGAAGGATGAGCCCTCCGCCAAAGACCGGCCAGAGAGGGTGGATGACTGACTTGCCCTGTGGGTAATAACACTGAGACAAGGGAAGTACACCAGCTCCTACAATTCCCTGCCAGGATTAAGCTCTAGTTGCCCAAATTGCACTTTCATCAGCTGCTTTCCCTCTCTGCCTCATTTCCCCCCTCTCCTACTGATTCTTTGGATCACCTTCCAAATAAATAACTTGCACTCAAAGTCTTGTCTCAGCATCTGCTTCTGGGGGAACCCAAACTAAAACACATTAGTTCGGGTAGGCATATTAGAAAGAATCAGAATATCGAGCACAGACTGGTTCACCGTTCTGAGGTAATGAGGTTCCCATACATAGAGCCGTTGACGCACTGGATGGAAGAATTGCTGCAAGCAATAATGCAGAAAAAACCCTCATGACATTGATTCGAGATAAGTTTCAGAAGTAGATACAAACACAAGACAGACTCACTTGATACGTGTTATGTGTGCATGTATGTGTGTCAGGACACATACTTCTATAGGTCTGTATGATACCACTGCATTGCCTGATCCCACCCACACAGAAAGCTTTATCCTGCTCATTGATTTCCTAACATTTGAGTTTTCCCTAGTATCTAGCAATATCCAGTTTCTTTCTTTCATCAGTGAAAGTATTTTTGTACATATTTATATTCTGTTATATACTATACAGTGTGCTCTACATTGCACCAATACATAATATTTCAGCTTATGAATAAGCAATACTTATTCAGTGAATAATATTCACTAGGTACATGTAAATTTTTTTCATTTTTTTAGAATTACTTTCCATTTTATTCTAGAATTGCTATAAGGGCACAGAAGTTCTTATTACATATTATAGTTTAATCACAAAATGGATGATTTTACAATACAAGTAGAACCTGTTGGGACAGACTTTACCTTGGAGTCATATACTCCTCAAGCTGTATGACTTGGACAACATTGTTTAATTTCTCTGATTCTAGTTTCCTGGCATGTACAATGTCAATAAATATTTCTGTTAATGTAAGCTTACCTGAGGAAAAAAAATAAATAGTCTAAAATATTTCCCAGCATGGACAGGTAAAAAGTCAATAGATAACATATTTGTCTACCATAGGAAATGATATTATTACACAGGAGATATTATTACAAGTCATGGTATTATACATGAAATAACTATAATTTTAGTTCCTTGAGTTTTTCCTTTTATTCTGTGTTCATTTTACCTTGTGCAAATGGATATATTTATGAAAATACTAGAACCATATTAATGTCTCCTTCATTTGTTTCAAATCCATTTAATCAATAGTCTACTAACTGTACAATTCTAAATGCTTCAGAACCACCTCGTCACTGCCCCCAAATAAGGAAGAATGGTGTTTTGCTGTGTAGAGGAAAGTATTTTTCCTTTTTTAATTATTATACCAATATTTCAAAAATGCTGACTTTCGGGCTTCCCTGGTGGGGCAGTGGTTGAGAGTCCGCCTGCCAATGCAGGGGACGCGGGTTCGTGCCCCGGTCCGGGAAGATCCCACATGCCGCGGAGCGGCTGGGCCCGTGAGCCATGGCCGCTGAGCCTGCGCGTCCAGAGCCTGTGCTATGCAACGGGAGAGGCCACAACAGTGAGAGGCCCGCGTACCGCAAAAAAAAAAAAAAAAAAAAAAATGCTGACTTTCTAGGAGAGTGAATTCCTGGCAGTACACAATGCTGCTGCCTTTCTGAGGATGGATGAAATAAACAGCACACTACAATGAACTCTCTGGGCAGATGTCTCAGAAATGTTCCTGACACCACAAGATCCTGACTTAGCTAAATCCATGAGGTGGGAATTTGTAAAGAAATTGCTACTCACCTACGTATGAGGGTGATCTGTATGCATCTCAAGTCAGTGACATAGTAAAAGACAAAACCTCTCACTTTGGGGCCAAGTAGACTAGCAAACACCTCTAATGACTAATATTTACACAGTGTTGGGTTTCAGAAAAATTAATGTTTTTTCATGAAATATTTTCACTAGCCTAGAAAAGAAGGAAAGAGGGAGATATAGCTCTACTATGTTCACATAATAATAGCAATGACCTTCTTAACCATAACAGTAGCAGCTTTACATTTACTGAGCATGGCCTATACATTTGGCAGTACAAATAAGTGCTTTACATCGTCCTAGCTCATCCTTACGACAACATAATCATCCTTATCTAAACCTCTATTAAATCACACTGGTTGACAACAGGCAATCAAGATTTTGTCTATGTTCAATGGTTTTTAAAACATTAATTTTCATTACTTTTTTGCTAGATTATTTCGTGAACATTAATTCTGAAGTTTAAAAGGGCAATTTCTTTTTTTTAGTACTGTGAAGTTGGTCTTACCATATTTTATCACAAAACCGGATTTTAAAAATTGTAGAAATAAAGTGGCATTGCTTAGCACATGATTTATAAATATATAAAACAACAATTTATTTCACATGAAAATGACAAAACAGTGAGATAACAAAATCAATTATTTTAGCCCTAAAGCCAGATAGGCCATTGGTTCCAAAGGATTTACAAAATCAATTGATCAATTTCATGAATAGCTGCTAAATTACACACTGAGATCTCAGACTGGGATGAGCTCCTCTCTAAGTATCAGTTCCAGTCTTCACCAGGATGTTTGACATTGATACCTAAATATTCATTGCTCTCTGTCTTAAGGGCTTTTCAAATTTGTGATGTCACTTATTAGACTATAGATACTATTTGGTGAGTGTATTGTCTATGGCATGGCTGTATATCAAATTGCCAAAAATTTAGTGGCTTAAAACAACACAAACGTGTTATCTTATAGTTCTGCAGGGCAGAAATCTGACACAGGTCTTACTGGGCTGAAATCAGGAAGATGTCAGCTTCCTTTTAGGAAGCTCTAGGGGACACTCCATTTCCCTGCTTTTTCCAGCTGCTAAAGGCTGCCTGCATTCCTTGACTCATAGCCCCTTCCTCCGTCTTCAAAGCCAGCAACAGCAGTTTGAGTCCTTTTCAGACTGAATAACTCTGACCTCCTTCCATAGCCATCTCTCTCTCCCTCTGAATCTCCTCTTCTGCCTCATTCTTTGACTTTTAAGGCCCTTGGGATTACATTGGGCTGGTCTGTATAATCCAAGGTAACCTTTCTGTTCCAATCTCAGCCGATTAGCAACTTTAATTCTATCTGCAACCTGAAATTCCCCTTGTCATGTAAGTTAACATATTCCCAGGTTCTGAGATTTAGGATGTGAACATCTTTGGAGGGCCATTCTGCTTACCGTAACAGGATGCACATTATTAATGACACACATTCAGTTATTTTTGTCTGTATATTTCCTGGGTACCTATTATGTTTCCAGCTCCAAGTGAGGCTCTGGAAAATTAACATAAATAATACAGACGTATCTTTGGGAGCTTGCATTTTAGATTTTAGTCTTATTAACTCCTGCAAGTAAACACAGATTGAATTTTTAAAAGGTGTACCCCTGAGAAGGTGAAAGACAGTTTCTAAGAGAAAAAGATGTGAAAACATACCTGAGCTAGTGATCCATATTGTTTTTTTTAGGCAAATGGTAAGTGACAGCCAGTTCCCATTATTCACAGATTCTGTACTTGTAAACTCACCTACTCGCTACAATGTATTTGTAACCTCAAAATCAATATCCGTGGTGCTTTTGTGGTCACTGGCGGACATGCACAGCGTTGAAAACTTTGAGCTGCCCTAGGTGCATGTTTCCAACTGAGTTAAAACAAGGTAATAGTCTGTTTTCCTGTTTCAGTTCTCACCCCCTAAACCAGTGTCCTTTCCGTGTTCTAGTTAGGGTCACATAGTCACATCTTTGTACTATTGTTGGTGATTCTGCTGTTTAAACGACCCCTATGCATTAAGGCTGAAATGCTGTCTAGTCCCAAGGGCAAGAAGGCTGTGATGTGCCCCATGGAGAAAATATGTGTGACCAATAAGCCTCGCTCGGGCATGAGTTAGAGTGCTGCTGGCCGTGAGTTCAATGTTAGTGAATCAACAATACAGGCATACCTCGTTTTATCGCACCTCACAGACACTGTGTTTGTGGCAACCCTGTGTCAAGCAAGTCTGTCAGTGCCATTTTCCCAACAGCATTTGCACCCTTCCTGTCTCTGTATCACATTTTGGTCATTCTCGCAACATTTCAAACTTTTTCATTATTATTATCTTTGCTATGGTGACCTGTGATCAGTGATCTTTGATGTTATTACTTGCTGAAGGCTCAGATGCTGGTTAGCACTTTTTAGCGATAAAGTGTATTTTAATTAAGGTATGTACGTCGTTTTTTAAGACAATGCTATTGCACACTTAATGGGCTCTAGCATGGTATAAACATAACTTTTAAATGCACAAGGAAATCAAAACATTTATGTGACTCGCTTTATTTCAATATTTGCTCTCTTGTGGGGGTATGGAATTGAACCCGCGATATCTCCAAGGTGTGCCTTCATACATTAGCATCTTTGAACAGAAACACACATAAAACAAGGTCATGTATTGATGGGTTGATGAAAATGTGACCAGAGGCTCACAGGAACCTAACCCTGTATTTCCCCCAGGAGCAACAGTTTAGTATTGGCTAATTCAGTGTTCAGAGAGAATTTATAAAACATCACTATCGCAAATAATGAGAATTTACTGTACTTATTGTATAACTTCTACTGCTTTAACTAACTGCTGAAAAAAATCCATAGTAAGTGTCAAGACAAATCAACAAAATGCATTACAATGTCATAAAAAATTATCTTTAAAGATGTATAATTATGCTAACATATAAATTATTTCATACTTTACAAGTTGCACCTGTCAGGGGTCAGAATAATTCACATGTATATGTCCACTCTATGTATGTCTTAGGTTATTTTTCTTTAAAAAAAAAAATATTGTAGCTGGTTGAATAGTAACTTTAAATGAAATCACTGACTTTTAAATTTTTAAACGCACACTTCAAATGTAGCTCGGGTACTGAAACATATGCTTTCCCTGTTGTTCCCGTTTTCCAATTTTACTTTATATTAGGTATTTTGAGAGGAAAATAGCAGAACTATAAGTACAGATGCTAATGAATCATCATAAAAGAAAATCTTTTAAAAATGTGTTATCATGTATGCTTCATACTCTGGAAATGATTTCTAAAAGCCTAGACAAATGCAGATTAGATGATTTTGAGGCTATTACAAAGCTTGGCTAACAGGACCACTTCCAGTCACCTTCCATGAGTGTTCCTGTGAAAGGGGTAAAGGAATCTACCCCATTGTTAAGGTAGATCCTGGAGAGGTTAATCCACTCGTCAGCTCCTCTCTGCACCACACTCTGCAAGTATGGGGAACTGAAGGGCAGGTCAGTTACAGCCAGAGCTATATGTGGCCCCGGGCTCAGGCATCACTTAGCCTGAGGTATGGGGGTGGAAAAACAACAGAAGACATAGCAACCCTCTCATTTCCTTTTTTCCCCATTTCTCTCCTTTTCCTTCCCTGTGAGATCTGCCTTTCATTCCTCTTCTCTGTTTCTCGGTAGCAGCGAGCCTCACCTCCCACCTCCCCACTCCCAACCCGGGTGCTCCTTTATCAGAATCAGCCTCCCCTGGGTCTGGACCACCTCCTTTCATCCCCATGGAGACAACCAAATCCACATTAGTCTCAGTACTCTATTCAGCTTGGTCCTAATGGCATTCATTATTCTCAGCCTTATTGCAGGTAAAATTATACTGTGTAAGAATGGAAACTTAAACTACTAAAAACTTAAAGAGGAGACAGCATATATCTGGCATTAAAAGCTTTATCATAGACATTTTCAAACATATACTCAACTAGGGAGAAGAGAACAAAAAAGTCATCTATATACAGTTTCAGAGACTGCTAACTCATGGCCAGTTTTATTTCACCTCTACCCACACCCCCTGCCACTTCATAACCTTCCCCATTAGATTATTTTAAATCCAGTCTCAGATATCATATTATTTCATGCATAAGTACCTCAAAATATTTCTTTAACGGATAAGGATTTAATTTCAAAACCTAAAATGTTGACAACAGCTCTGTAATGTCATCAACATCCTGTGATGACTGCTTTCCTCTTGAAAGTGTATGCATCTGTGTGTGCGCATGTATATGCACTACTGTCCAAATCAGCTTACCCCAAATTTCCATACAGTTGATGCTTGTCTTAACTATCTCTTTACCTATGGATCATCTCCCTTTCATTTTCCCTTAATTTGTTATCAAAACCTGCTGGCCAAGTGTCTTACAGTTTCCCACAGTTTGCTGATTGCCTCTCTATGGTGTCATATGATATGTCCTATCTAGTTTGTAAACTGGTAGTCAGATTTGGGGGCTTGATTTGACCTAAGTTTGACGTTTTAGCCAGAAGCTTTCAAAAAACACACTGTATACATCTAGCAGGAGATGCATTACACCTGGCTCTCTCTGTTTTTATGATTCTAGAGATCACTGATGTTCTCCAAGTACATTATTCCATTAGAGGTTATAAAATGGTGATATTCTGATTCTATCATCCCTTCCTCAATATCTTATTTAATCTAGAATACTTCTCTAAAGACAAACATCCTCTCATCAAATACCTGGCTACCCTGAGATGCAGTTTAATCAGAAAAAGCAGAGAAATCTTGATTATTCCTTTTTTGAACCAGTGTTCAGAATACTGAGTTGATCCTCTAGCATCTTCCAATGATGGTAAATAAGGAAATTTTTGTATTATTATGAATTAATGAATGATTAACTTGGTGTTTCAATACATTTCTGGAATTATTCTTATTGATATTCCAGTTGAAATCCTTCTCGAGTTGCCTCCTGAGTCTTTTTGACATGACCCCAATAGTCTTCGGTAAAAATCCTAGTTTTCTGGTACTATAAGATATTCTAGATTTATTTTGTATATTTCATACCTCATATCTGGATTCAGCTATTTTTCACAAGGAGTCCCAAATCCTTTCAGAGTATGATATTTGGGATCCACAATCCAGGTGCTAAGGGAGATCACTGTTTTAGGTTCATGATACCTTCCTGATCAACAAAACTAGGAAATGTTCTATTTGCCTTAGAGAGAAAATATATCAAATTCATACTGATATATCTAATTCAAATTCAGAATTGCAGGATATTTACTTAACCTCTTCAATTTTATTTTTTTATTATTTTCTTAATTTATTTATTTTTATTTAAAAAGTTTATTATAGAAGTTTTAAAAAATATATACAAAAGTAGAGGGGATTGGATGATGCCCTCCACTTGTATCAACAAATGTCAACTATTTTTCTTTTTAAACACCTTTATTGGAGTATATTTGCTTTACAATGGTGTGTTAGTTTCTGCTTTATAACAAAGTGAATCAGCTATACATATACATATGTTCCCATATCTCTTCCCTCTTGCAACTCCCTCCCTCCCACCCTCCATATCCCACCCCTCTAGGTGGTGACAAAGCACCGAGCTGATCTCCCTGTGCTATGCGACTGCTTCCCACTAGCTATCAGTTTTAATTTGGTAGTGTATATATGTCCATGCCACTCTCTCACTTTGTCCCAGCTTACCTTTCCCCCTCCCCCTGTCCTCAAATCCATTCTCTAGTAGGTCTGCATCTTTATTCCCAACCTGCCCCTAGGTTCTTCATGACCACTTTTTTTTTTAGATTCCATATATATGTTAGCATATGATACTTGTTTTTCTCTTTCTCACTTACTTCACTCTGTATGATAGACTCTAGGTCCATCCACCTCACTACAAATACCTCAAATTCGTTTCTTTCTATGGCTGAGTAATATTCCATTGTATATATGTGCCACATCTTCTTTATCCAATCACCTGTTGATGCACACTTAGGTTGCTTCCATGTCCTGGCTATTGTAAATAGAGCTGCAATGAACATTGTGGTACATGACTCTTTCATTTTTTTTTTTTTAAATTTTGGTGGTACACGGGCCTCTCACTGTTGTGGCCTCTCCCGTTGCGGAGCACAGGCTCCGGACGCGCAGGTTCAGCGGCCATGACCCACGGGCCCAGGTGCTCCGCGGCATGTGGGATCCTCCCAGACTGGGGCACGAACACGTGTCCCCTGCATCAGCAGGCAGACTCTCAACCACTGAGCCACCCGGGAAGCACTACATGACTCTTTTTGAATTACGGTTTTCTCAGAGTATATGCCCAGTAGTGGGATGGCTGGGTTGTATGGTAGTTTTATTTTTAGTTGTTTAAGGAATCTCCATACTGTTCTCCATAGTGGCTGTATCAATTTACATTCCTACCAACGGTGCAAGAGGGTTCCCTTTTCTCCACACCCTCTCCAGCATTTATTGTTTGTACATCTTTTGATGATGGCAATTCTGACTGATATGAGATGATACCTTATTGTAGTTTTGACTGGCATTTCTCTAATGATTAGTGATGTTGAGCATCCTTTCATGTGTTTGTTGGCAATCTGTGTATCTTCTTTGAAGAAATGTCTATTTAGGTCTTCTGCCCATTTTTGGATTGGGTTGTTTGTTTTTTTGCTATTCAGCTGCATGAGCTGCTTGTAAATTTTAGAGATTAATCCTTTGTCAGTTGCTCCATTTGCAAATATTTTCTCCCATTCTGAGGGTTGTCTTTTCGTCTTCTTTATGGTTTCCTTTGCTATGCAAAGGCTTCTAAGTTTCATTAGGTCCCATTAGTTTATTTTTCGTTTTATTTCCATCTCTCTAGGAGGCTGGTCAAAATGGATCTTGCTGTGACTTATGTCATAGAGTGTTCTGCCTATGTTTTCCTCTAAGACTTTTACAGTCTCTGGCGTTATATTTAGGTCTTTAATTCATTTTGAGTTTATTTTTGTGTATGGTGTTAGGGAGTGTTCTAATTTCATTTTTTACATGTAGCTGTCCAGTTTTCCCAGCACCACTTATTGAAGAGACTGTCTTTTCTCCATTGTATATTCTTGCCTCCTTTGTCAAAGATAAGGGGACCATGTGTGCGTCAGTTTATCTCTGGGCTTTCGATCCTGTTCCATTGATCTATATTTCTGTTTTTGTGCCAGTATCATACTGCCTTGATTACTGTAGCTTTGTAGTACAGTCCGAAGTCAGGGAGCCTGATTCCTCCAGCTCCATTTTTCTTTATGAAGATTGATTTGGCTATTCGGGGTCTCTACTGTTTCCACACAAATTGTGACATTTTTTGTTCTAGTTCTGTGAAAAATGCCATTGGTAGTTTGATAGGGATTGCATTGAATCAGTAGATTGCTTTGGGTAGTATAGTCATTTTCACAGTGTTGATTCTTCCAATCCAAGAACATGGTATATCTCTCCATCTGTTTGTATCATCTTTCATTTCTTTCATCAGCGCCTTATAGTTTTCTGCATATAGAACTTTTGTCTCCTGAGGTAGGTTTATTCCTAGGTATTTTATTCTTTTCTTGCGGTGGTAAATGGGAGTGTTTCCTTAATTTCACTTTCAGATTTTTCATCATTAGTGTATAGGAATGCAAGAGATTTCTGTGCATTAATTTTGTATCCTGCTACTTTACCAAATTCATTGATTAGCTCTAGTAGTTTTCTGGTAGCGTCTTTAGGATTCTCTATGTATAGTATCATGTCATCTGCAAACAGTGACAGCTTTACTTCTTCTTTTCTGATTTGGATTCCTTCTATTTCTTTTTCTTCTCTGATTGGTCTGGCTAAAACTTCCAAAACTCTGTTGAATAAGAGTGGTGAGAGTGGGCAACCTTGTCTTTTCCTGATCTTCGTGGAAATGGTTTCAGTTTTTCACCACTGAGGACAATGTTGGCTGTGGGCTTGCCATATATGGCCTTTATTATGTTGAGATAAGTTCCCTCTATGGTTACTTTCTGGAGGGTTTTTATCATAAATGGTGTTGAATTTTGTCAAAAGCTTTTTCTGCACCTAATAGAGATGATCACATGGTTTTTATTCTTCAATTTGTTAATATGGTGATCACGTTGATTGATTTATGTATAGAAGAATCCTTGCATTCCTGGGATAAACTCCACTTGATCGTGGTGTATAATCCTAATGTGCTGTTGGATTCTGTTTGGTAGTATTTTGTTGAGGATTTTTACATCTATGTTCATCAGTGATATTGGCCTGTAGTTTTCTTTCTTTGTGACATCTTTGTCTGCTTTTGGTATCAGGGTGATGGTGGCCTCGTAGAATGAGTTTGGGAGTGTTCCTCCCTCTGCTACATTTTGGAAGAGTTTGAGAAGGATAGGTGTTAGCTCTTCTCTAAGTGTTTGATAGAATTCGCCTGTGAAGCCATCTGGTCCTGGGCGTTTGTTTGTTGGAAGATTTTTAATCACAGTTTCAATGTCAGTGCTTGTGATTGGTCTGTTTATATTTTCTATTTCTGCCTGGTTCATTCTCGGAAGGTTGTGCTTTTCTAAGAGTTTGTCCATTTCTTCCAGGTGGTGGTCCATTTTATTGCCATATAGTTGCTTGTAGTAATCTCTCATGATCCTTTGTATTTCTGCAGTGTCAGTTGTTACTTCTCCTTTTTCATTTCTAATTCTATTGATTTGAGTCTTCTCCTGTTTTTTCCTTGATGAGTCTGGCTAATGGTTTATCAATTTCGTTTATCTTCTCAAAGAACCAGCTTTTAGTTTTACTCATCTTTGCTATTGTTTCCTTCATTTCTTTTTCATTTATTTCTGATCTGATCTTTATGATTTCTTTCCTGCTCCTAACTTTGCATTATTTTTGTTCTTCTTTCTCTAATTGCTTTAGGTGTAAGGTTAGCTTGTTTATTTGAGATGTTTCTTGTTTCTTAAGGGAGGATTGTATTGTTATAAACTTCCCTCTTAGAACTGCTTTTGCTGCACCCCATAGGTTTTGGGTCATCATGTTTTCATTATCATTTGTTTCTAGGTATTTTTTGATTTCCTCTTTGATTTCTTCAGTGACCTCTTGGTTATTAAGTAGTGTATTGTTTAGCCTCCATGCATTTTTATTTTTTACAGATTTTTTCCTGTAATTGATATCTAATCTCATAGCGTTATGGTCGGAAAGGATACTTGATACGATTTCAATATTCTTAAATTTACCAAGGCTTGATTTGTGACCCAAGATATGGTCTATCCTGGAGAATATTCCATGAGCACTTGAGAAGAAAGTGTATTCTGTTGTTTTTGGATGGAATGTCCTATAAATGTCAATTAAGTCCATCTTATTTAATGTACCATTTAAAGCTTGTGTTTCCTTATTTATTTTCATTTTGGATGATCTGTCCATTGGTGAACGTGGGGTGTTAAAGTCCCCTGCTATGATTGTGTCACTGTCGATTTCCCCTTTTATGGCTGTTAGCATCTGCCTTATGTATTGAGGTGCTTCTATGTTGAGTGCATAAATATTTACAATTGTTATATCTTCTTCTTGGATTGATCCCTTGATCATTATGCAGTGTCCTTCTTTGTCACTTGTAATAGTCTTTGTTTTAAAGTCTATTTTGTCTGATATGAGAATTGCTACTCCAGCTTTCTTTTGATTGCCATTTGCATGGAATATCTTTTTCCAGACCCTCATTTTCAGTCTGTATGTGTTCCTACGTCTGCAGTGGGTCTCCTGTGGACAGAATATATATAGGTCTTGCTTTTGTATCCATTCCGCCAGTCTATGTCTTTTGGTTGGAGCATTTAAAACATTTACATTTAAGGTAATTATGGATATGTATGTTCCTATTACCATTTCCTTAATTGTTTTGGGTGTGTTATTGTAATCTTTTCCTTCTCTTGTGTTTCCTGCCTAGAGAAATTCCTTTAGCATTTGTTGTAAAGCTGATGTGGTAGTGCTGAATTCTCTTAGCTTTCGCATGTCTGTAAAGGTTTTAATTTCTCCGTCGAATCTGAATGAGATTGTTGCTGGCTAGACAATGTTGGTTGTAGGTTTTCTCCTTTCATCACTTTAAATATGCCCTGCCACTCCCTTCTGGCTTGCAGAGTTTCTGCTGAAAGATCAGCTGTTAACCTTATGGTTACTTATTGTTTTTCACCTGCTGCTTTTATTTATTGTATGTTATTGTTTTTCTCTTGCTGCTTTTAATATTTTTTCTTTGTATTCAATTTTTGATAGTTTGATTAATATGTGTCTTGGCATGCTTCTCCTTAGATTTATCCTCTATGGGACTATCTGCGCTTCCTGGACTTGATTAACTATTTCCTTTCCCATATTAGGGAAGTTTTCAACTATAATCTCCTCAAATATTTTCTCAGTCCCTTTCTTTTTCTCCTCTTCTTCTGGAACCCATATAATTTGAATGTTGGTGCATTTAATGTTGTCCCACAGGTCTCTGAGACTGTCCTCAATTCTCTTCATTCTTTTTTCTTTATTCTGCTCTGCGGTAGTTATTTCCACTACTTTGTCTTCCAGGTCACTTATCCATTCTTCTGCCTCAGTTATTCTGTGATTGATTCCTACTAGAGAATTTTTAATTTCATTTATTGTGTTGTTCATCATTGTTGTTTGCTCTTTAGTTCTCCTATGTCCTTGTTAAATGTTTCTTGTATTTTCTCCATTCTATTTCCAAGATATTGGATCATCTTTACTATCATTACTCTGAATTCTTTTTCAGGTAGACTACCTATTTCCTCTTCATTTGTTTGGTCTGGTGGGTTTGTACCTTGCTCCTTCATCTGCTGCATGTTTCTCTGTTTTCTCATTTTGCTTAACTTACTGTGCTTGGGGTCTCCTTTTTGCAGGCTGCAGGTTCGTAGTTCCTCCTGTTTTTGATGTCTGTCCCCAGTGGCTAAGGTTGGTTCAGTGGGTTGTGTAGGCTTCCTGGTGGAGGGGACTAATGCCTGTGTTCTGGTGGATGAGGCTGGATCTTGCCTTTCTGGTGGGAAGGTCCACGTCTGGTGGTGTGTTTTGGGGTGTCTGTGACCTTATTATGATTTTAGGCAGCCTCTCTGCTAATGGGTGGGGCTGTGTTCCTGTCCTGCTAGTTGTTTGTCATAGGGTGTCCAGCACTGTAGCTTGCTGGTCATTGAGTGGAGCTGGGCCTTGGTGCTGAGATGGAGATCTGTGGGAGATTTTCGCTGTTTGATATTATGTGGAGCCAGGAGGTCTCTGGTGGACCAATGTCCTGAATTCAGCTCTCCCACCTCAGAGGCACAGGCCTGACGCCTGGGCAGAGCACCAAGACCCTGTCATCCACACGGAAATAGAGGAAAAGGAAAAATATATATATATCGTTGCTCCCAAAGTCCACCACCTCAATTTGGGATGATTCGTTGTCTATTCAGGTATTCCACAGATGCAGGTACATCAAGTTGATTGTGGAGATTTAATCCACTGCTCCTGAGGCTGCTGGGAGAGATTTCCCTTTCTCTTCTTTGTTTGCACAGCTCCTGGGGTTCAGCTTTGGATTTGGCCCCACCTCTCTGTGTAGGTCGCCTGAGGGCGTCTGTTCTTCGCTCAGACAGGACGGGGTTAAAGAAGCACCTGCTTCGGGGACTCTGGCTCACTCAGGCCGGGGGGAGGGAGGGGTACAGAGTGCGGGGCGAGCTTGCAGCGGCAGAGGCTGGCATGACGTTGCACCAGCCTGAGGCATGCTGTCCGTTCTCCCAGGGAAGTTGTCCCTGGATCACGGGACGCTGGCAGTGGCGGGCTGCACAGGCTCCTGGGAGGGGAGGTGTGGACAGTGACCTGTGCTCGCACACATGCTTCTTGGTGGTGCATCAGAAGCCTTACAATCTCATGCCCATCTCTGGGGTCCGCGCTGATAGCTGCGCCTCGCGCCAGTCTCTGGAGGTCCTTTAAGCGGCGCTCTGAATTCCCTCTCTTCGCGCACCAGGAAACAATGGTCTCTTGCCTCATAGACAGGTCCAGACTTTTCCCGGACTCCCTCCCGGGTAGCTGTGGCGCACTAGCCCCCTTCAGGCTGTGTTCCCGCAGCCAACCCCAGTCCTCTCCCTGGGATCCTACCTCCTCCGAAGCCCGAGTCTCAGCTCCCAGCCTCCGCCCGTCCCGGCGGGTGAGCAGACAAGCCTCTCAGGCTGGTGAGTGCCAGTCGGCACCAATCCTTTGTGCGGGCTTCTCAGCGCTTTGCTCTCTGCACCCCTGTGGCTGTGCTCTCCTCCGCGGCTCCGAAGCTTCCCCCCTCCGCCACCCGCAGTCTCCGCCTGCAAAGGGGTTCCTAGTGTGTGGAAACCTTTCCTCCTTCACCGCTCCCTCCCACTGGTGCGGGTCCCGTCCCTATTCTTTTGTCTCTGTTTTTTCTTTTTTTTTGCCCTACCCAGGTACATGGGGAGTTTCTTGCCTTTTGGGAGGTCTGAGGTCTTCTGCCAGCATTCAGTAGGTGTTCTGTAGGAGTTGTTCCACATGTAGATGTATTTCTGATGTATTCGTGTGGAGGAAGGTGATCTCCACACCTTACTCTTCTGCCATTTTGAGGGTCTCCCCCAACCTCTTCAATTTTAGATTTTTTTCTCTTTTCTCTTTCACTGAAATTTTGATTTCTAACGATATTAAAATGATTGCTTGGGTTTCCCTGGTGGCACAGTGTTTGAAAGTCCGCCTGCCGATGCAGGGGACACGGGTTCATGTCCCGGTCCGAGAGGATCCCACATGCCGCGCAGCGGCTGGGATCGTGGGCCATGGCCGCTGAGCCTGCGCGTCCAGAGACCATGCTCTGCAACGGGAGAGGCCACAACAGTGAGAGGCCCGCGTACCGCAAAAAAAAAAAAAAAAAAAAGATTGCTTAACTGTTTTATCAAAAGAAGTTTTAGAGTCACGATACTATATTTTAAATAAAATATAATGGGTATCACTAACAAAATGTGATTATTGAAAGTATTCAAGATTTTTTTGTCAACGGGTTCTAAAACAATAAAAATACACAACTGCCGTGTTTTTAAGTCACTTAAAATAATTCCTTTCTGTGTGTGTGCCTTTAACTGAACATACAGGTTTGTTTCATGATACTGTTGATCTTTAGAAATAGCTTCCAAATTTTTATTTAATATTGGTATACAATTATTAAATTGTGTATATTGCTTTATGGTTAAATCTAAAAAACAAGGCACGTCCAGAAAAGTCTAGCACCTATCCCTATTCCATCCTTCTCCCTATAGGTTATCACAGAGGTAACATTTTTTTAATTCGTCTTGCTTATCCTCCCATTTATTTAAAAAATATGAGCAAATATGTAAATACATGTGTATATTTCTATTCCCTTTATTTATATAAATGGTAGTATATCCTACCCATTTTCCTCACCGTGTCTTTGTCAAGGTAATTGAACAAATGTGACAGGTAGAGGTAAGATATGTATTAATCTTTTTAAATGGTCTTCACCCTTGAAGGGTTAGCCAGATGAGAAGTGATGATCCCGTGAAGGAAGGGTAAGTAGAGTCCAGGCCAACCTACAGTAAAATTTGGAGCCTTTTCCAGCCTAATTCCTCAAGTATCACTGTCCACCTGCATCCTCTTTTCACTAGCATGACATCAGAATTATTATCACGAGTTCTCATGGAGACAGCTGTGCATCTGTCAGAGTCTCTGCTGAGAGAAGACTGGGGGGTGGGGGACAAGGAAGCTACTGTGTCTTGTCTCATGTGTCAGCTTTGGGGACTCACTCCAAACACACATGAGTGGCCTCTGTCTTAATGTCTCCAGGAGACACAGAGTTTTGGAGAATGTCAACTTTAAAAAAAAAAAAAAAAAGAGGTGCCTTCATTAAAATTGTTAGATTTTAAAGTTTAGCCCATCCAGTGAAATGTGTTTTGGGGACGATAATGTGAAAGTATCTATAAATTCCTGAGAAAGTTTTCGGAAAAAGTAATTGTGGATAAATGATAATAGGCAATCAAGAAAAGTAGTTATAAGGTACAGAGAAGAACTTGGGAAAGTTGCAAAGCACAATCGCAGAGGAGAATAACAGGAGAGAAGGTCCAGGGATAGTCAGTAATAATATGGTAATAATTACAGCGGCAGATATCTAACTGAAAAGAAAGTAACTGCGAGTTCACGATGCATCATAATTTTTTCTGGGCATTCTAAGGTGCACATATTGATGCTTGTGGTATGGAAGAAGCATCCTATATATATGACTTCCTGAGCACACATTGGCTCTATCCTTGGTAACTGCTGTATCATCGGAACTTTTACATATTTATGGATGATTCAAGTACACATTGTTCTGTTCCAAGCATTGTCTAGTCATAAGAACACAGCTCTTCAGCTATATAGAAGCAGTATTTCTAATAACAAGCAACTGATGAAAGTTTTTAAGAAAAAAAAAAAGTTCCCCTAATCACATTCAGTTTCAAACTCATCTCTTAGTCCTCTTATTGTTACACTTTGCTTGAGTCTATTCACATAATTGTTTGCATTTTAAAAAATGGGGAAAAGCATAAAAAATACAGACTACAAAATGTACCGATCATTTCCCTTTAAAGTATAGCAACACTAATTTCAAAGTAATCTTGCAATCTGAAGGAACTTAGTTTCTAACGTCATTTTCATCAGTGAGACCGAGACCAATTACGTGATACAGAGAGGCATGTAGTTTTTCAGAATATGTAATTCCTAGTTCTGTCTGCCCATGCCAGAAATGGTTTGATTCCCTCAGCAATCTGTCACCATCCTCAACCCCACTGATTTCATTTTGGATTCCACAAACCCTTTAGATATAATATCTTATTTAAATTAAAATAAATAATAGTGTATGTGATCTAGTCCTAAGTATATAGGGCCATTTTGAGCACATTTTCCAGCAGAAAATAATGGACCTAATGTCTTGCAAAACTGCAGTAAACCTGAGCTTTAGTTGGTATTTTCCTCAAAAAATATGTAAAACTTTCACTATGAAATTCTGACTTGGGACATCAAGCATTTGAGCAAATGTCATTAAACTAGACAGACAAATACACTCACAACCAAGGACTTCATACCCCGAGGTCGTCAAGACGTACACCATTTTATAGATATTAAGCATATCTTTTCAAATCTGAACTTAAGCATAGAGAAATCCTTCACATATCATTAGCCCAAGTACGGTACAGGAAGCCAGAATATGCCACAACCATGAATCAATTTAGAGAAAAGATGAGGACCACTGTCCTGGTCAGAACCAGCTAAGATCAGTCAGTAGTGATTGAAACTGAGGTGTGTGCACGTAACTACTAAATTAGAAGTAGAATATCAGAAGGCACTCAAAAGATAATGTCACAGCTTGGTTAATCTACAGTTCTATTGGGAGGAAAGCTGTGATTAATAGACGCATCTCACGCGAATGATAATCTGAGTAACGAGGGTGTGGCCTCTGGCTGCCATGTACAAGGTAGGATGGCAAAAATAAGACAAAATCAGTAAGTGGAAGAGTGTCATATTTTGGAATTGACTCAGCTAAAATCAGAAATGGAGAAAGACAGAAAGTAAAACCAACGCCAACTCTAAACTCCAAAGAAAGTTTAAATGATAAAATAAATTTCACAAATTAAATTTTTAATGGAAAAGAAACTTATACATAGAATGAGAAATAGGAAAGGAAAACTATCTAACCCCTAGATTGTGGTAAGAGTTTCTGTTAATTTCATTCTTTTTCTGGGTATGTGAACTTCCCCTAGGATGCCTTCCATAGTCACTTCCAAAACTCATGAGCCCTTTGCATTCTTTTCTCCTATTTCCCATGTCTTTCTGTGAATTGGAATGATTTGTTAAGAACCAAAAAGTAGGGCTGATTTAATTAGATTCTATAATAGCTGAGGAATGATGCAGAGTGAAAGGCATCTGTGATGACTAATTTCATGTGTTAACTGGGCTAAGGGATGCCCAGATAACTGGTAAAACATTATCTCTGGGTGTGTCTGTGAGGGAGCTTCCAAAAGAGATTAGCATATCCCGTGAAATCCAAATTAGCACTTTGGAACCAAAAGTGAATTTTGCTCACTTTTCCCAAATGCTACACGTCTATGGAGTCAGTAAGTTTTTTTTATAGATCTTCTGTCAATTCCATATGATTTTTCTTTCTTCCTCATGAAAAATAAGCCAGCAAAAGGAAAAAAAAGAAAACTCATTTCTCCTCCTTTATGAATATCAGCTGGTTACAGCCAATTCTGGCCCTCTCAGCTTGGGTCCTCTCCCAAATTAAAGGTCATTTCCTCATCCTCATTGCAAACTTCTCAGCAACTCTCTGCTTCAATACCCTTTGGATGACCTATAAAACATCCTGGACTTAAATGACCTTCACGTGCTCCTTTTTCCTTAATCATTTCCTGTGATTGCGCCATCTTTGAAATTGTAAGTGCTTATAATTCTACTCTTTGATCCCAGACAACTGGACCTTCTAGCTCTCTCAATTCCATTCTTATTTACTTTATTTTTTTATTTTTTTTTTTTATTTTTTTGCGGTACGCGGGCCTCTCACTGTTGTGGCCTCTTCCGTTGCGGAGCACAGGCTCCAGACGCGCAGGCCCAGTGGCCATGGCTCACGGGCCTAGCCGCTCCGCGGCATGTGGGATCTTCCCAGACCGGGGCACGAACCCGCGTCCCCTGCATCGGCAGGCGGACTCCCCACCACTGCGCCACCAGGGAAGCCCCAACTCTTATTTACTTTTCAGCCTCAAAAACTCCACCGTACCTTTGACACCTTCCATCTCTGTGACAGCTAATTTTTCATGTCAACTCGACTAGGTCACAGTACCCAGACATTTGGTCAAATATTTTTCTAGATGTTTCTATGAAGGTATTTTTAAGATGAGATTAACATTTAAAGCAGTAGAGTTTCTAATAAAGCAGGTTACGCTCCCTAACGTGGGTAGGCCTCATCCCATCAGTTGAAGGCCTTCGGAGAAAAAAGACTGACCTTCCTAGAAGAAGGGAATTCTGCTAGCACATTGCTTAAGACTCGAACTGTAACTCTCCTATGTGTCTCCAGCCTGCCAGCCTACCTTGCAGATTTTGGATTCGCCAAACCTCCACAATCACATCACCCAATTCCTTAAAATAAATCTATTGTTCAACATCTTATTGGTTCCATTTCTCTGGAGAACCCTGCCTAACACAGTCTTCCATCAGCACCCCTGCCCCCGACTTCACTTCCTCCCCTACATGGTGCTAACTCTATGACGCTTTCTTTCTTCTATGCTCTTGCCAGCCCAAATGTGTCCTTGTTCTAGACAAGTCCTCCCATCACAGTATTCCCATAGATTCCAACACCAGGTCAGACTAAGAAACTACACCCTCTGCTCCTGCACATGGCCAGCTGCCCACAGCTGGAGAAAACCAAACAACAGTGCACACAGGCGCCCTGTGTGTGGTCTCCAGCCTGCACTGGGCTCTCAGTGCAACATCGAGATTCTTTTCCTAGTCGGCACCATTCTCACTTCTCTTTGTTCTCAGTAAACACAGGAACTTTCTGCCCCTTGAGAGACCTTCTATGGACTGAAGTTCAAATCCATCTTTATTTTTTTCTTCTTCTTGTATAAAGATATGTCTCTCTTCAAAACCAGCTGGGATCTGGATCCCCTTGCTCCACTCACTACCTCTGGAATCACCCGTTCACGTTCAACCTCTGGACCTCCATGGGCTCCCACTCAAGTTCTCACCAAGCTCAAGTCTCTCCACTAACAAGTCCTCTACTTGTCTCTGCATCACTTATCCTGTCTCTTTACCATCATTCCACTTCCTTTCTCCACACAGCCAAACTACTGGGAATAGTATTTGCCATTTCCTCTCCCCTCGTTCTTACCATGGTTCCCTTCCAAAAAACCACTGCATTCGGTCAGGCATTTACTTTCACCTCATAGATGAATTGCTGATAACCTCAGATCTATTGCTAATTTTGCATGATTTTTTTTTAATCACATGGTACTTTTATTTATTTTTTAAAGTCTTAGATACTTAATCTTTTGCAGTTAAGCAGGTATTTCATTTTTGCCTCTAGGGAAAGACACAAAATTCCAAAGCTGCCGCTGAAGATTTCAGCCCTTCTAGTCCTTATGTAGTTGTGTGCTGAGTACTAAAATGCTGACTACTGAACTCTTTAGAATGGCGCCATTGTCAGCAGATCGAAAATCTATACTATTCTTCACCTGATTCTTTGCCAAGTTCATAAAGGTGTTTATATTTTTTAAAAAACCTTTGGCATGAGTTTTTAATTTTTTTTTTTTTTTGCATTTAATTCTGCAAAGGTCCCTTCCTCCCTCCCTCCCTCTCTTCCTCTCTCTTCCTTCCTCCCTCACACAAATTCTTTAAGGCGTGTATTATTCCTATGCCCAATTTGCAGACGAGGTAAAAGCAACTTGTCCAAAATCACACAGCTTGAAAGAGATGGTGCCTGTATCTGAAGGCATGCAGTCTGGTAACAGAGATGACTTTTTCAACTGCCCTCCATAGCCTGCCATCTCTTCCTTCTTTTGCATGCTATAGCTCTGGTACTTTGAACTGGACCTGATTTGACATCCCGACTATTGAAGTCACTCTGGGATCAGACTAGAGAAAAAGAACCATGGTTTCCAGAAAGCCAACCTAAGCATGGGTACAGAAATTGAGACAGTGTGCTGATGGCGTTTGCTACTGTTGCCCCAGATTATCAGATCCAGTCATATTTATTCTGTTTCCAATCCAGAGCCTGGGGATGGTGAGTTTCAGTGGAGGAGAGGAGAGGAGAGATAATTCACAGGGACTTTCCAGGGAGTAAAGGCAGGAGACAGCCATGTTCTATGGTGTGGTCCAATGTGAAAAGTTGTATAGATGCCCATGTCACAGAGGACTCCAGTACAAAAAGCCCTATGCAATGTTCTAAGCAGACTGTAAATAGAAGTAAACAGAAGGAATATATTTCACAAATATATAGACCTGTTGTAATCACACAAAATGTAGTTCCTTGTGAAAACATCTTTTAAAAAATTGTGCTATAGTCAAGTGTATACAGCTCAGATGAATTAAATGCTCAAAGGCTAAGAATTTAAAAGTACAAACCAAAAATGTGAGAGGAGCCCATATGGAAATTCAATGTTTGTGTGGCCATGTATCCAAAGAGTTTGATTTTATGGGAAAAAAAAAAAAAAAAGAGAGAGAGAGAGAGATTGAACAGACAAATTTCTTTCTAATTTAGAGCCGTTTTTGTATTTACTTGTCATCTTTGACATGCAAATTTTTAAAGAAAGCATAAATATCACTGTGAGCTTAATTAATTCATGTATTTATTCTAATCTAAGGATCAAAAATCTATTTCCAAAGTGACATACTGGAAAAAGGTTTTTTTACCTTTAAATTTCAGAGTGCAAAAAATGGAACTGCCATTACGATAATAGCTTTGTAGCTCTTGGGACAATTTTCTGCAACTTTTCCACAAACTTGCTAAAATAAATACAAGTTTTTTTTCCTGAAACTTATATTCCCCACTCACCCCCAGCTCATGATGACTCTGACATATTGTAATAAAGCCATTGCTCCCTGAGGATCTCCCTTTTCACTGCTCCAGCAATTCTTCTCTTCTCTCTCTCTCATTGAAAAAGAACCCTATTACTGAGCACTTAAAACGTTCAAGGCTCCAAAAGGAAGACAACCTTTCAGTAGGAGAGATTAGTAATAACAATAAGAAGCACAGAAGGGAATATAGGGGTTCAAAGCCAGATAAAATTTTCATTTGCAGGATACCAATCAAATATGATTTCTTTTGAACTGCATGTCTCTGATTTACAGACACAGCTCTGCAGAAAATTTCCTAGTATTTGTGCTTCCTGTTTTCCTCCTTTTATCCTCATGGCTACTTCTGGACAAATGCCCTAACCCTTTTCTAAAGCACGGCTCTTCTAAATCAAGGATTATTCTTTATGAACATTTCTGAAAGGAGTAAGATGTAGATAACAATACAAAGAGAAAGTCTTAGACAATACCAACTCAGAGGCAGGACTCCTAAAGGCAATCGGGAATATGGATGGAAAAAACCAAACGGTTCAAGTCCTGGTTCTTATGGCTAGGAGTTCTTCTTTTATATACTTATGCGAAATATCAGATGGATACCCTCATCTCAGTACACACACAGACCTCTGTATTGTAAACTGGTAGACACATCACCAGTTTACTGTATTTTGGATTTGAAGTAAGTAATCACAAAAGTGTTTCCTTTTACTATTACGTTTTTATTAACATCTATTCTAAACCACATTAGCAAAAAAGTATGGTGGTCCTATCTCCAGTCATGTTTACTATCTCCTTGGAATATCTCCTACCTCCTAGGAATTCAGTACACATAGCATGCATTTTAGCCGGTAGCACTTGGGTATTTCTGTCAAGCATAAAATTTGGAACAAAGGAAAACATGTAAGTATAGTGAAGGAGAATGAAAAATATATGAATGAGTTTGAAATTCAGTTGATGAAGGTTATACAAACCACGCAAAGTACTCCAGAAGCGCTTCTTGGAAATAACACTATGGAGGACGTCATTGGAAGTAAGACTCTAGAGATGAGTTGGTGACCACTGGAGAAGTGATGGGGCAGGCTGGACTACAAAGTAAGTGACTGAAAGGCCCTAAGTTGGAAGGGATGAAGCATGCCTCAGATAAATGAAGAGCATGACCCAGAAGAGAGGTGTGAAAATACAAGAAACCTTGGTGAATGTCCCAAGAGCGGCAATTAAGTGTCTGAAATTGGAGCTGTGGGACATGAGGAAGCAGCCAGTGAAATGTGCCAGATCTGGAGCTGGGTGGGGCCATCATGTCTGCCAGCCAAGCAGAAACATTTCAGTAAGACAGCAGCGTGCTGTTTTCATACAGCAAATGCGTGTAACAGCCCCATCCCAGAGGCAAAAACAAATGTGTATTAATCCAGACACACTCTTGTACCTGGTCCTCTGCAGTGAGCCCTGGACTCATCTGCAAAATGCCTGATGAGAAATAGAGCAATGCTACCTTTCCCACATAAAAAGCAAAATTATGCCCTGAACTACAATACATATTTTGATAAACAACAAAGGACTGATTCATAATTTATTATTTTTGTCCTCCTGCCTTAGAGTAGATGATGTGTAAAAAATGACACTAAACCAATGATTTAATCTACACCATGAATTCTTTTCCTTCAGTATATTTTGAAATACTGTTCTTTCCTAGCTTTGTATATTCATTGATATTGGGAGGAAAAAGAGCTAAATGTAAAAACTTTATAAATCTGGCTCTAGTTAACATGAACTTAGGTGGGAACTTACTATCTTAAATCTCAATTCCTTCAGTATCAAGGTATTATTGATGGACTTTATGGGTTGATGGAGAAGCATGCAATTTTACTACTGAAAGGAATGAGTGATCACTCAGTAAGTATCAATACCTCAGTCTGTAAGAAGTTCATAGAGGTGAGTTGTCCTTGGGAATACACCTTCTTAGGGCTGTGCTGGTCGTGTGCTTGTTTCACTTAGAACCATGAATCACTGTCTCCCTGCTCTGTTCTGAGACACAGGGGGTGCTGAGTGACAGAGGCTGAGAGTCCCAGGCCCCTGTGTTAGCAAGCTTCCTGCTGGGCACCAGAGACAGCCTGACAGGTGAGGGGAAGGGAGGAGCCAGGATATTCCTCTCTGCTCTTGCTCTGCCGCAGGCAGCTTCTTGGTAGCAGCTGAGCCTCTTACAAGGCTCCTGCTCCCCCCATGGACCCGCCCTGCTTCCAGAATCCTCTATTGGGCAGCCTCGCCACGATTCTAGCACTATCTGGCCAATGTCAGCCACAAGCTCTGCAAACACAACCTTCTCACTGTCCCTCCACTCTTAGAGTTATAGCATCTGCTTGCTGTTGCTAGGCTCTGAGCTGCTCACCACCTCACACGTGATTTGCTTTGATCTGCTTTTCCATCACCTGTAACCAATTTCCCAGAATGACTTTGCAGTTTCAGATGCCTGGAGTAATTTCTGATTTTCTGACTGAGTACTGACTCACAAACCAATTTAGTATCAGAACTATGGTGGTTTTCTATTCTATGATCAAAGATTAGATGACATGCTGCACATATAAGTGCCACCCAACCATTATATAAATATAAATGTATATTTAAACTACTAAAAGAAATATTAAAATAATATATGATGCTATATATTGATAACTCCCATAGGCTCAATACTATCAATAAATGTTACAACATAATGTCATATAAGTGGGAAATATCCCTCATCTGTTTTTCTTAAAAATTCAATAATTGGATCATTTCCTATCCATTCCTCTCTGTTATCCTTTGTTTCTTTCACTCCCAGATTATCCCTTTTGAAACCTCATATAAATCCAATCTTTACCTGCGTTTCTAATAAATAAATATATATTCCACCCATTGTCCCCATCTCTTTCTCTTCACTCCTTAAGATTTATTCTTTAGTATCAAATGACACTTCAATTCAAAATTTTACATTGGTTTTGGAATTCACACCAGAAATGGCCAGTGTATTTTTACATCATCTGTGTCTGATGGCCATACAGTATTCCACTGTGCAGAGGTAGTATAATTTACTTAAGCAAGTGACCTGTTCCCGGTGGATTGGATTGATATTACTTTACTACTATGGACAATGTTGCAACAAAGATTCTTGCATCCTTTTCTTCTGCACAGGGCAAGTGAACTTGCGGGATAAATCCCTGGTTTGAGTTGGGTTTTGGTGTAGATGATATATTTGGATAGATTTAAAGCATTAGCCAACATTGTTTTGATGGAGACACAGGGGGCGCTGAGTGACAGAGGCTGAGAATCCCAGGCTCCCGTGTTAGCAAGCTTCCTGCTGGGCACCAGAGAGAGCCTGACAGGTGAGGGGAAGGGAGGAGCCCTTTAGAGTGTTCCTTCAACACACTAAAACATTCATTACCTTCATTACCTTCTAAAGAGTCTGTATCTATTTATTCTCCCATCAAGAGAGTATGGGAGTGTCTCTTTCCCCATGCCTCAGGGCAATGTTTCTCATGCTTTTAATCAGTTGAGTTCTCCTTCCAAATGTTGATTTCACACACATGATACTTGAACATATAGCATAGAGGATACTTAAACCAGATTACTGGGGGTCAAAATCTTGCCCCATCCAGGTGTGTGGCCTTGGGAAAATAATCTCATCATCCCTCAGTTTTCTTGCACACGCTATAGGCGTTATCATAGTACCTAAGTCACTGGACTGTGAAAATTAATTGAATATATATATATATATATTAGTATAAATCAATAATATAGTGCATGTAGAATAGTGGAATAGTGCCTGGCATATACTAAGTATTTAATAAGTATTCATTCTTCTTGTTTTTAAAATGCTTCTTTTAAAAATTCACTTTTAGTTTATTCTTGTGTTAAACAGTAGTATCCATAATATACCATGGACTTGATGTAACAATTTAAAAAATTTTAAGAAAAGTCATTACAGTAAATGCATAACTATTAAAATTAAAGAAGATATCATTTTGTTATATACCACAATTTGGAAAATAATGTCTTAAATAACACTGTAGTTCCAAAATTCCCATTTCTTTCACTCTTTTAGGAAGTGTTGCATTTCTTCAATATTAAATTAGGTTGAAGACACTTTTACATATTTATATATCATGTTTTCCTTTCTATGAACTACCTGTTTGTATTCTGCCTACTTTTTAAAAAAAATAAAGCCTTGTTTTTTTTGTTTGTTTAAATTAGCTAATTTATTTATTTATCTATTTTTGGCTGTGTTGGGTCTTCATTGCTGCACGCAGGCTTCCCCTAGTTGCGGCGAGCGGGTACTACTCTTTGTTGCAGCGCGCGGGCTTCATTGCAGTGGCTTCTCTTGTTGTGGAGCATGGACTCTAGGCACGCAGGCTTCGGTAGTTGTGGCACACAGACTCAGTAGTTGTGGCTCATGGGCTCTAGAGCGCAGGCTCAGTAGTTGCAGCGCACAGGCTTAGGTACTCTGCGGCATGTGGGATCTTCCCGGACCAGGGCTTAAACCCATGTCCCCTGCATTGGCAGGCAGATTCTTAACCACTGCACCACCAGGGAAGTCCCCTAAAGCTTTGCTTTTTGTTACTAATTTTAAAGAATGTTTTGTACCTGTGCTAATAGAATTTTTCAGTGATGATTGATATGTTTTCTATTTGCACTGTCTAATATGGTAACCACTGGCTTAATATAGCTACTGAGCACTTAAAATGTGGCTAGTATGACTGAAAATTTTTAATTTATTTCATTTTAATTAATTTAAATTTAAATAGCCCTATATAGCTAGTGGCTACCATACTGGACAGCATAGCCTTAAATATTAAGGAAATTGGATCTTTCCCATTAGAAGGACAGAGTTAACATCTGGCTTATAGCTTGTTTTTTTTAATTTTTTTTTTATTGAATTTTTTTTTAATTGACCCAGTCTCTGCTGTACAGCAAAGTGACTCAGTTATACACATACATTCTTTTTCTCATATTCTTTTCCATTATGGTTTATCACAGGATACTGAATATAGTTCCCTGTGCTATACAGTAGGACCTTGCTGTTTACCCATCCTATATATATAATAGTTTATATTTGCTAATCCCACAATCCCAGTCCTTCCTTCCCCAACCCCAGCTTTTTTTTTAACCTAGCCTTGATCTTTAGCCAAATCCTTCTTGCAACACATACTCAGGAAATGTATAGGAGTACACTGGATCTAAGATGAATCAGCATCCTGCTGATTATGTTTTGTATTAAACTAAGAGTATGTACTTGATTGTCCAGTTTGCTTACTGAGTAATCTGATGGTTCCCATACTTTGCAGCAAACTGGAAAAACAGGATACTGCTTTTTAAATCCCAATACCTGGGTTCCCGCCCCCATATATTATTTAATTGGCATGAATGCTGCCTGGGCATCAGAATTCAAATGGGCAGTAAAATTTGGGAACCACAGGCATAACTTGTAATCAGTGAGTAACCTGGGAATGATGAGAGGCAGATGCACCAGAGAATGGGGCGGACACATATCTCTGAGGAGTTACATCATTAGCAAGGTGTAAGAGCTGAAGTGCCCCTGGAGCTGATGGCTGTCCTGGTCTGTGGTAGTCCCACCCACTCAATCTCCTCCATTGTGACCATGTTTATCCCAGTTCAAGTTGTTGGGATACTTAGAACCTGTTCAGCATAACTGAGCACCCATTATGCTGTTGCTTGTCCTTGATCCTTTTTGAAGCCTAAGTATACTTGTAGGTGAATGAAGTCTATTCAATCATAGGCAGTCTGAACATCAATCTTAACCCAAGACCACTGCTGCTAATAATCAAATTGGGCATTGCCATCATTTAGGCTAGAAATATTTTCCAAAAATTTATACTTTTTCTTTTAATGTTGTTTATACTCTTTTTTTTTCATGAAGCTTTGAAAATATTATCCAATTTTTCACCTTTTCCCCTGTGGCATCTGGGTTTGGCTCTCTTGCTTAGAAAGACACACGCTTCCAATATTATATGTGTATCTATACATTGTCCTGAGAGTTCTTTTAATACTTTTGTTTGTGTGTCTGTATTGTTTTTAAATATTCAAGTATAATCAAGTATCTATTTTGATATAAAAATGTTATTATTTATTTTTCTAGAAGCTATAGCTTACCAAGTTCCATATTGACTAATTTACATTCCCTCACATATTTTCATTGCTCTATCATAGGAAAATCCCTAAATGTATTTGGATTTGCTAATGGATGTTCTATTTTGTTCTTCCACTATGTTTTAATGTGCAAGTATAAACATGTTTTAATTGACACAGATTTGTAAAATTTTCCTAATATGTAGATTCTCCTTACTACTGTTATTTTTGCTAACAGCTATTTTCTCATATTCACTATTTATATATGAAATTCAGAATGATTTCACTTTTCTTTTTTATTTTTGCATTACACGGGCCTCTCTCACTGTTGTGGCCTCTCCCGTTGCGGAGCACAGGCTCCGGACCCGCAGGCTCAGCGGCCATGGCTCATGGGCCCAGCCGCTCCGCGGCATGTGGGATCTTCCCAGACCGGGGCACGAACCCGTGTCCCCTGCATCGGCAGGCGGACTCTCAACCACTGCACCACCAGGGAAGCCCCTGATTTCACTTTTTTGAGTCATTTTAGGTAGAATGAATAGCTTCATAATATTGTTTTCTATTTCAAATAGATATGTCCTCACATTTATTCACCTTCTTTTATGACCTTTAGTAATATTCTAAATATTATTTTCATATATCTCTTATAATTCCTTTAAGCTTTTTCCTTGATATTTATTAATTTTTGGCTCTATTATAAGTGGACTATGTATTTCTTTTATATTGTCTACCTAGTTATTTATATGTAGGAACATAAATTACTGGTTTTAAAAATTAATTTATTGTTAGGCACATAATTTATTTAATTATCTTTTTAAAAATAGTAAGATGATTCACTTAGATTTTTAAGGAATTATTGTATCAATGCCAAATCACACCTCCTTTCTAGCTTTATATATTTTTCTAGCCTCTGATCTGACTGAATTATGTTTGATAAGTTTGAAAATTAAAAATGTAAAACAGGAAAGAGACACTCATGCATAAGTCTTTTAGAAGACCTAACTGATTGAGTCTTGAAGAGCAATAAAGAAACATTTCAAGAATAATTGATATTTATAGGATATTCCAGCCAAAAATAACAGAATACACTTTCTTCTCAAGTGCACATGGAACATTCTCCAGGATAGATCATATCCTGGGTCACAAATCAAGCCTTGGTAAATTGAAGAAAATTGAAATCGTATCAAGTATCTTTTCTGACCACAATGTTATGAGACTAGATATCAATTACAGGAAAAAATAAAAACACATGGAGGCTAAACAGTACAGGTAAAAAGTACAAACACATGGAGGCTAAACAATGTACTACTAAATAACCAAGAGATCACTGAAGAAATCAACGAGGAAATCAAAAAATACCTAGAAACAAATGACAGTGAACACATGACAACCCAAAACTTAAGGGATGCAGCAAAAGCAATTTTAAGAGGGAAGTTTATAGCAATACAATCCTACCTCAAGAAACAAAAAAAATCTCAAATAAACAACATAAACTTACACCTAAAGCAATCAGAGAAAGAAGAAGAAGAACAACAACAAAAAGTTAGCAGAAGGAAAGAATCATAAAGATCAGATCAGAAAAAAATGAAAAATAAATGGAGGAAACAGTAGCTAAGATCAATAAAACTAAAAGCTGGTGCTTTGAGAAGATAAACAAAATTGATAAACCATTAGCCAGGAAAAAAGGGAGAAGACTCAAATCAATAGAATTAGAAATGAAAAAGGAGAAGTAACAACTGACACTGCAGAAATAAAAGGATCATGAGAGACTACTACAAGCAGCTATATGCCAATAAAATAGACAACCTGGAAGAAATGGACAAATTGTTAGAAAAGTACAACCTTCCAAGACTAAACCAGGAAGGAATAGGAAATATGAACAGACCAATCACAAGCACTGAAATTGAAACTGTAATTAAAAATCTTCCAACAAACAAAAGCCCAGGACCAGATGGCTTCACAGGTGAATTCTATCAAACATTCAGCAAAGAGTTAAAACCTATACTTCTCAAACTCTTCCAAAATACAGCAGAGGGAGGAACACTCCTAAACTCATTCTATGAGGCCACCATCACCCTGATACCAAAACCAGACAAAGATGTCACAAAAAAAGAAAACTACAGGCAAGTATCACTGATGAACATAGATGCAAAAATCCTCAACAAAATACTAGCAAACAGAATCCAACAGCACATTAAAAGGATTATACACCATGATCAAGTGGGGTTTATCCCAGGAATGCAAGGATTCTTCAATATACACAGATCAATCAATGTGATACACCATATTAACAAACTGAAGGATAAAAACCAAATGATCATCTCAATAGATGCAAAAAAGCTTTTGACAAAATTCAGCACCCATTTATGATAAAAACTCTTCAGAAAGTGGGCATAGAGGGAACCTAACTCAACATAATAAAGGCTGTATATGACAAACCCACAGCCAACATCATTCTCAATGGTGAAAAATTGAAACCATTTCCTCTAAGATCAGGAACAAGACAAGGGTGCCCACTCTCACCACTATTATTCAACACAGTTTTGGAAGTTTTAGCCATGGCAGTCAGAGAAGAAAAAGAAATAAAAGGAATCCAAATCAGCAAAGAAGTAAAACTGTCACTGTTTGCAGATGACATGACATTATACATAGAGAATCCTAAAGATGCCACCAGAAAACTACTAGAGCTCATCAATGAATTTGGTAAAGTAGCAGGATACAAAATTAATGCAGAGAAATCTCTTGCATTCCTGTACACTAACAATGAAAAATCTGAAAGTGAAATTAAGGAAACACTCCCATTAATCATTGCAACAAAAATAAAATACCTAGGAATAAACCTACCTAAGGAGACAAAAGACCTGTATGCAAAAAACTATAAGGCGCTGATGAAAGAAATTAAAGATGATACAAACACATGGAGAGATATAACACGTTCTTGGGTTGGAAGAATCAACATTGTGAAAATGACTACACTACACAAAGCAATCTACAGATTCAATGCAATCCCTATCAAACTACCAAAGGCATTTTTCACAGAACTAGAACAAAAAAATTCACAATTTGTATGGAAGCACAAGAGACCCCGAATAGTCAAAGCAATCTTGAGATAGAAAAACAGAGCTGGAGGAATCAGGCTCCCTGACTTCAGACCATACTACAAAGCTACAGTAATCAAGACATTATGGTACTGGCACAAAAACAGAAATATAGATCAATGGAACAGGATAGAAAGCCCAGAGATAAACCCACACACATATGGTCACCTTATCTTTGACAAAGGAGGCAAGAATGTACAATGGAGAAAAGACAGCCTCTTCAATAAGTGGTGCTGGGAAAACTGGACAGCTACATGTAAAAGAATGAAATTAGAACACTCCCTAACACCATACACAAAAATAAAATAGATTAAAAACCTAAATATAAGGCCAGACACTATAAAGCTCTTAGAGAAAAACACAGGCAGAACACTCTATGACATAAATCACAGCAAGACCTTTTTTGACCCACCTTCTAGAGTAATGGAAATAAAAAGAAAAATAAACAAATCGGACCTAATGAAACTTCGAAGCTTTTGCACAGCAAAGGAAAACATAAACAAGATGAAAAGACAACCCTCAGAATGGGAGAAAATATTTGCAAATGAAGCAACTGACAAAGGATTAATCTCCAAAATTTACAAGCAGCTCATGCAGCTCAATATCAAAAAAACAAACAACCCAATCCAAAAATGAGCAGAAGACCTAAATAGACATTTCTCCAAAGAAGATAAGCAGATTGCCAACAAACACATGAAAGGACGCTTAAAATCATTAATCATTAGAGAAATGCAAATCAAACCACAATAAGGTATCACCTCACACCTGTCAGAATGGCCATCATCAAAAAATCTACAAACAATAAATGCTGGAGAGGGTGTGGAGAAAAGGGAACCCTCTTGCATTGTTGGTAGGAATGTAAATTGATACTGCCACTATGGAGAACAGTATGGAGGTTCCCTAAAAAACTAAAAATAGTATTACCATATGACCCAGCAATCCCACTACTGGGCCTATATCCTAAGAAAACCATAATTCAGAAAGAGACATGTACCACAATGTTCACTGCAGCACTATTTACAATAGCCAGGACATGGAAGCAACCTACGTGTCCACCGACAGATGAACGGATAAAGAAGATGTGGCACATATATACAATGGCATATCACTCAGTCATTAAAAGAAATGAAATTGAGTTATTTGTAGTGAGGTGGATGGACATAGAGCCTGTCCTATAGAGTGAAGTCAGAAAGAGAAAAACAAATACAGTATGCTAACACATATATATGGTTCTAAAAGAAAAATGGTTCTGCTGACCTTGCGGCAGCACAGGAATAAAGATGCAGATGTAGAGAATGAACTTGAGGACACAGGGAGGGGGAAGGGTAAGCTGGGATGAAGTGAGAGAGTGGCATGGACATATATACACTACCAAATGTAAAATAGATAGCTAGTGGGAAGCAGCCGCATAGCACAGGGAGATCAGCTGGGTGCTTTATGACCACCTAGAAGGGTGGGATAGGGAGGGTGGGAGGGAGGCTCAAGAGGGAGGGGATATATGTATGCATACAGTTGATTCACTTTGCTATACAGCAGAAACACAAAACTGTAAAGCAATTATACTCCAATAAAGATGTAAAAACGAAAAAAAAGAAACATTTCAAAAGGACAAAATTGCTTCCCAGAGAGAGGATCTTCATATATATGGAGTGGGGAATGAGAAAAGTTAAAAGCAGACATCTACAACACTGCATCACAGCAAGAAAGGAGAAAAGAGGGTGATGTTTGGTCACTGAACTGTCACACGGTAGAATGTGAGATACAAGTTGTAAAGTGTTTTTCAAACATGCCATCCTCTGGTTGATAACTTGAGAATCATCTGGACGTGACTGTGCACTCTGAAGAGGGCACCAAATCAAATCTCCTGCTAACTCTAATCACTCTCTGCTAATTACTTTTATTTTGCTGGCCTAGGGACAGATCAATTGGAAGAATGTGAAGCAACATTACCATTTATCTTACATCACTGTATATATGTTTCCACAACTCATAGGAGTTCATATACATTTTTGTATATTACATATTGATGTAAAGTTCCAGTATACATGTGCCCAAGAAGTTTATGAGAAGGGACTGACATAACATGTTACAGAATGAGCACAGATGCGAGGAGGTGAAATAAACCACGCTGCTTGATAGAGAAGGCGCCTAGCAAACTGTTCTGATTCATGATTGATGTCACATTAAAAACCTCAATGCAGCCACCTTTAACCATGCACTCCTAGGTTCATCATTTTCAAAAGGGTGGAGAACTTGCAGTTAAATAGAAATGTAAACAGGAGATTCCGTGTGGATAAAGGCTAATAAAATAGACTTCCAATAAAAACATCTTTTTGGCACTCAAGTAGAGGCAGTGTTGAAAGGCTGAAGCAGCTTAAGGCACCCTCCAGGCATCTGCCCAAGTACTGAGCCAAGAACTGCAAAGTATTATGCTTGATGACTTGACATGTTGACATACACAGCATCAGCACTGTTACACTTTATATCAACACACATGACTTTTGAAGGCTTAGAATACTAGAATAGCATAGGGAAAGGTCTAGGAAGGTGCACCTCACAAGGCGAGGAGTCCACCTGTCTTACCACACACCTCCCACTTGTATTTCTGCCTCCTTGGGTTTCCTATTAAATGCCCTCAGTCACCTATTTATTTGACTGGAGATAAATACATGTTAAAATATTTGCAGGTGGTGCTTCTGCCCTGTTTGGCTTATGGAGTTGACAACTCAATCATTCACAGTGATAATAATGCTGTGAATATTTTGTGACAGGTGATGCTTATGTCTAATTGACTATAGTTATCATAGGGGCTCCGTGTCTTTCACCAGCCAAACCCAGAACCATGACACTCAACACTTCTAATTAAAAAATAGTTATACTAACTTTAGAAATATGCTAATATGAAAGTATGGGTTTTTTGTTTGAAAAATCAGATACAATTGAAATCCAGAGGGAGGATATATGTATATGTATAGCTGATTCACTTTGTTATACAGCAGAAACTAACACACCATTGTAAACCAAGTATACTCCAATAAAGATGTTAAAAAAAAAAGCACCTGACACATTAAAAAAAAGTAAACTATCGTGCATAACAATCATATTTACTTAAATAATTCATAAAATTAGTACCATCCCATTCCTTGCCCTTATAGTCTGCAGCGTAAAAGAAGCTTGAGCATATATCAGAGAGAATTTGTATAGTTCGGCTGTAAAGTTCCTGCACATGTTGATTTGCTTAAAATAATTTCTAAGATGTTCGTTTCATGAAGTTTCAGCAATTGTTCTTAGATGAGTGAAAATTATACCTTACATTTCCTTTTCCAATCATTTACAGTAAACTGGCTGAAAAGTCTTTTGATCATGGATGTTGAGAGAATTTATTTTGTCTTCACTTTGAGAGGAACAATTTCAGTAGCTTGCATTTCTAAGTTTTTGTAAAATATTTATATGCTATCTAGTAGAGTACTTTGTATAAATTACATTTGTGAGCACTGGACTATAAATTTTATTCCAAAGAATAATTTCTAAAAATATCATATATCTCTCAAGTTTACAGTTCTATTAAATATATGCATGGCCACATAGATAACAGAACATTTTGCCTTTCTTTTTAAAGATTATTTTTAAAAAGCAGCAGGGCATTTGAGTAATTCTTTCAGGTATATAGAAATCACTGTTCTCTCTAGTGCTTGAAGAGGAATAAAGGAAGAATGAGGAATCCTCACGGCAGCATTTCCATCCATATCGATGGGTTTTATTTTATTTGTCTCTAAACTTGTAACAACTGCCTTTTCTTCCTGTTTCCATCACATACTCGTATAATGCCTTAGCTGTTTCCTAACTCTCTTTCACAGATTTATTTGTATCATCTGGAGCAGACTGTGAAGCTCTGAAAGAAAACTGGCAAGTTTTATATAATCTGGATACATCCCATAATATCTAGAAAAACTGGGCAAAAAAAAATAAAGTCAGGAAACACATTTGTAAAATGTGACAAAGGGTTAAATTCTTTACTATGAACATCAATTAAAAATTGTTCTTTGGCTAAAAATAAAAACCAAAAAACAAATTAAAGTGATCTGTGTTATACCAGGTGAAAATGTCAAGAGCCAGGGCACAATTCGCTGTGTTTCACTTTTCCTGCGTTGGCAATTACAGATTCACAGAGAGGGAGCTTCCCTCAGAGTGAGACCTGAGTAACTGTGGGGTAGAAATAGAACTATTAGCCTATCTGGGATGAACAGGTAGCATGAGAGAGAGAGAGAGAGAGAGAGGGAGAGAGGGAGAGAGAGAGAGAGGGAGAGAGGGAGAGAGAGAGAGAGAGAGAGAGGGGGAGAGAGAGAGAGAGAGTGTGTGTGTGTGTGTGTCTACATTTATCAACAAAGTCTGAAGATTTGAGGCTGTTTTACCTACACCATAACCTTACCCGTTTTATGTGTGGCCATGGCACCAGCTGCACCAAGTCTCAATTCTGATCTTGACATTCATCTACTTTCTTTACCATATTCAAAATTATAGTCCGGTCCTTACCAAACTTGATAGTCCATTCCGACCACAGTCTCACTGGTTACTACGTGGGAAACCATATCTCTGGATAATGCCAATGTCCATTCTTTTGTTCACACTTTTCCAGCTTCATGGAATTGCTTCCTTAATCCTTCCATAATCTAAGTTTTAATGCTTTTTTCAAGACCCATGTAAGCCCTGCTTTTTCTGACAAATTCTTTCTACAGTGATCTCCATACTCTGTCAATTTCCAAAGCCCTAGGAGTCTGTACCACACATTTGCACGCTCCTCTGACTCACTCTTTGGTTTGTTCTGATGTTTTTTATCTTTTCAACAACATTAACCCTTTTTTTATTAGCATCTTTATTGGAGTATAATTGCTTTACAATGGTGTGTTAGTTTCTGCTTTATAACAAAGTGAATCAGCTATACATATGCATATATCCCCATATCTCCTCCCTCTTGCATCTCCCTCCCTCCCACCCTCCCTATCCCACCCCTCTAGCTGGTCACAAAGCACCAAGCTGATCTCCCTGTGCTATGCGGCTGCTTCCCACTAGCTATCTATTTTACATTTGGTAGTGTATATATGTCCATGCCTCTCTCTCGCTTTGAGCTCTTTTAATACAGAATTTCGTACAAAGTTAGGCACTGATTAGGAGATCAATGTATTCAAATCTATTCATTGATTGATTGATTTTTTTTCACTAATTTACTCAACAAGTGATGTGCCACACTGGGTGTTGAGTGCTGGAAATGCAAAGATGAGAAAGATAAAGCTTTTCCCATGAAAAAGTTCAAAATGTATAGGGGAGAGAGAAATGTAGCCTTCTAACTCTAAAGTACATTAATCTGGTACCATATAAATGTACTAAAAGGAGGAGTTGATGGGTGGAGGAAGGGGTCGCTTTTAGTTGTGCGATCATGAAAGTACCCTACAAGAAAGTGCATTTCATTTATTGGTTCATTCACTCTTTCCCTCATTCATTCATTCATTCAACAAACATTTAGTAATTGCAGGCAACATGCCAGGTACTGTTAAGATTGGGGATACTGGGATGACAGGTTGGAAGGTAGAGCCTCTATTTCCAGGGTGCTCGAACGCCAAAGGAGAAAACAATGAGTAAACCAACAAATGATAGCACAGTCTAAAAAACAATGTTACCTAGCCAGGTAACTGTGATCGATGCCGTTTGTCTTTACATTGATTGGTTTGGACTAGTTAAGGATATCATTCACGTCACTATTGCACCCTGAGCACCTCACCTTTAATAAGTAAGTGAAAAAGACAAATAGCACTATCTAGGTTTCGCTTTCCTCAAGCTTGAACCACGAAAAACAATTAATTGTCATAGTTAATATTAAAAATTTTTTTTAAATATCAAAAACATACATCTTACTTAACACAGCTAAATATTAGCACGAATTAGCCGCCATTTATCTAGTTTAAAATCCAATGCTTATTGAGAAAAAAAGAGTAAAAGATAACCCAGACACCTAGTTAAAATAAATACCTCATTAAGCTTTCATTGCTATTGGTTCATAATTACTGTTTATTTTATCCCTACTTTGAATGGTTTTCATGGAACTAATTCAACCATAATATCCAATTTTTCTCGCTCTTATACAGAACTTCAACTTGCTTTGGATTTTAATGCAGGTTTTCTTAAAAATGTTTATAGAAAACTTCTTCCAGCCTGACTGTTGTCCTTGCTTGAGAACGAGCAGGGCTACATCTTCTCAATTCAATTTACATCAATAAACATGCACTGGATGACCACCAAGTACTTTAGAGATACAAAGGTGAGTAAATCACAGTCCATTTCTTCAACGACTGTATCATGTATAACGGACTTCTAGGAAGTTTCAAAAGAGAGGCCATTGACTGATCAAACAGAATTACCATTATGTGCCCAGATAGGCCTCCAAATTATCTGTGTGCCAAGAATGATGCTTCATTAAGTTACTCATTTTCTCTGGTTCCAGCAGCTCAGTCAGAGGAAAATTAAAAACCAAAAAAAACACAGTTCTTTGATTGCAGTATGTTGTCCCTGGCCCACATAAGATCCAAACCAATACTTTTCTACACTAAAAAAAGAAATCCTTTCATCACCACCAAGCAAACTTCCTTTAGCTTCCCTCTTCCATTGGGTGTTTATATACCATCAGTCAACTACAAATACCACCCACTTTATTACAAACGGCCTCCTTGTCAGTCTCCCTTACAGGAGCTGTGCCCTGTCCACAAAACACAGCATCTTACACACTTGAAAGACTAGAGAATGGTTTATATATAAATCATATATGTGTGTGTATATATAAAATACATATATAAATATTCCAAATATTATACATAAAAACCTCCATATACTAGAGAGATTAATTCATAAATCTCAGTCATCAGAAGAAATAAAAGCAATAAATTCTTTTCAACAAACTTAAAGACAATGCAAAACTACTATGTTATTGAACAAAACTTAAAATGTTTTTATATAGGTTTAGTTTCTTTCTTTAACTTCCACACTATTTAGTGCACTAATGAGATTTTTTTTTCAATTTCTGAGGACTCTGCGAAATAAGTTTACCTTTAGTATTTTCATAAATTAAACCATAAAATGTATTAGAAAATGAATACTAATACATTTTCTCTTGAAAAATGTTTTCTAAGTAATTCTGAAGATTCTGTTTCTAAACTTAGTTTAAGAGATTCGTAAACAGCATGTAGGGATGACTCTACTCTCTCTGAGAGGCTATGAATTCTGTTGAAGAAACATACCCAGATACTGTCCTCTTGTCGATACTGTTTCCAGTTCCTGCCACTGTCACTGAACATTAGGAGGTAGCTGGTCACCCAGTTGGAGCTCCCATATCCCCCTTGGGTGGCCACAGCGGTGATCTCCATTCTCTCTCCAAGGTCAATCTGCAACCACTGGTATTTGTTTGACACAAGTGGAGACCAGCCACCAGCTCCTTTTGTGAAAAGAGAAAAAGGAGAAATGAGCAAAGAATTCGTTAAAAATCTGTTAGTGAACTATCAATCCCAGTAAGACTGTTCCTCTATGGAACTTAAGAAAGTCAAGGGGCTTCCCTTGTGGCACAGTGGTTGAGAGTCCACCCGCCGATGCAGGGGACACGGGTTCGTGCCCCGGTCCGGGAAGATCCCACATGCCGCGGAGCAGCTGGGCCCGTGAGCCACGGCCACTGAGCCTGCGCGTCCGGAGCCTGTGCTCCGCAACTGGAGAGGCCACAACAGCGAGAGGCCCGCGAACCGCAAAAAAAAAAAAAAAAAAGTCAAATTTCCAAAATACGAAACTTTCCATAATGCTTGAAAAATATAGAGAAACAAGAATGTAATGTAAATGGATGGAGCCTATGTTAATTATGCTCATTTCTAGGCGTTTCAACCATCTGACACTGGGAGAGTTAACTGAATGACGTTAAACTCACTGAATGTTTAAACCACTTAATTTGACAGGCAGACATCCACGTCAACACTTGGAACTGGCATGTTTACTGCCCACATGCACGACTGTGTAATGATTTGGCCTTAACACCCCTTTGCCCAGAACTTGATTTACCTTCACACTATGGTGGAACTAGAAGACTACCTTTGATGTCTGATCATGTTTAGACTCCTTAGAGCAAGAAGTACAGCATTAAGCCCGGGAATACAAAGACGGCCAAGGGACAGTTCCTGCCTTCACCGTGTTTACGGTCTTATGGGAGGAAAAGACATTGAAAAGCATATTTGAAACACAACATGAAAAGTGTTAATGGTGAGGCAGGTGCAGGGAATAATAACACAGTAAATAATGGAGAGCTCTATCCAGTGATAACTGGCTTGCAACAGCGTGTGAGAGACCATTACATTTTCAGCAATTTTGCAAGATGATTGTTAAAGATAGCCATCTTTGCAATTGGCCATGGTGGGAGTATTTAAACCACGAAAATTGGCCAACTCTGCAAATCAGTACCCACTCCCACCCCAGCCAGTTTACCAACACGTCACTAGTTGTATCCTATCTGGGAAGGGGGGTGGTGGGTGAGAGGACAGTGGATAGGAGAGCCATGGTAAATTGTGTTTGAGCACTCAGAAGTGAAAACAGAAGTCTGTTGTATATTCAAGGAAATATGGATAGAACAGAATTTATTGTGTTTTGTTTTATCCAAATGCACACCAGAAAATTACAGACATGATTACCTACTGTATGTCTTGTTAAGACGTTTCATTCTTCCAGTTTACTATAACAGTGCTTTATTTGAGGAATTTATTTAAGTAATACTGACATTGCTGACTGTGTAAGTATTATGTAGTCACTGTAAAAAACATGAAATAGGGTTTATCCCATTCTTGAATCCATAATTGTCTACTATTCAATATATATTAAAATGCAGTATCTGTTACATAACGTACCATGTAAGAATATTAGTACATGTTTTCTTTTCCCCATTCTTTTGCCATCCACCTTGAGGCTCTGATAATAACTTCTGACAGTTCAGATAGAGATTACCATAAATTTATATACAGTTTTTATTCAAGCATTATTCTTGACATCCATGCCCTGTTTTATAAACGTTGAGTCAGGCACTAATAGAAAGAGATGCCCAATTTTGCTATTACGGTAAGGCACATATCTTTGTGAGACCTAAAGGGACACATCTGTATTAACAACTGCTTTAATAAGATTTAAAAACCCTTCTGATGGCAGATACAATACAGTGACACTCTGAGAGATAAAAAGCAGAACTCTGTGTTACTTACAGCTTCAAAGAAGAGAAGACTGCAAGGAAGGGCCATAGAGGGAAATGCCACCACAGAAAGGGTGGCAAGTTGAAGCCGTAGAGGGCAGCTCACGTATGGCAAGTGAGGTGGGGTAAGCTAAGTTCTGTGAGCTCCAGGGAAGAGGGGCTGAGTCCGGGTGTCTGGGCCTGGCTCCAGGATGATCAGGGTTGATGCATAGTGGCCACAGAGGGTGTGAGTGCAATAAAAGAAGGGGTTGGGTTTGGACATAATCAGCTGCTCAAGACCAGCTTCTAGTCAGGGCCTCAAACTGAGTTAAGACAGCATTTTTTTTAAGTATTATATTCTAACAGTCTCCTCCCTTGACAGCATCACACTAACTCCTGATTGTATTCGGGTATGAGTCCCGAGATTACTTACTACATTGTCTTTAGAACTATGTAATTTTTTTTCAAATTTCCTTCTTTCTTGGAGGGAATCATTGTTCAAAGTGTCTTCCACTTTGTACATCAAAAGTACAATGCTCTCCTTATTGATCCAAAATATTGATACATTGTGCAATTTTTATTGGTGTGTTTTTACTTTTCATTTTCTCTGTAGTTGTCCCTGAAGAACACGTGGTTTTCGCTAGTGACCTGGATGAGTGGAGTTCTCTTGGTCACCAATACCATCTACCATGTTTAGGTTAGAGTGAAAAATTCTTGTATTTTAAGTAAGAGGGCTTGTTGGGTAGACATGGGCCCTGGCTGCATTTTGGGTGTCTTGGGGTCATTGACCTAGCATGGCTTTGCTGTCCACAAAGGGCACTGCTCATGCAGCCTGTCTGCAGAGCAACAAGAGGCACAGTGCTCTTAACTAGGACACAGCAGTGTCCCCCATATTGTTATGATATATAAATGGGAATCAGCGGTTCCCAATGGATGTAGAAAAGACAGTAGCAATAGGGGTTGGGGAATCTCAGGATTTGGCTACCTGACAGTAGGGTCAACCTTCCTCTCTAGAGTTAACAATAGACCATGTCTTTGAAGTATGGGTACATGATGGGAGTGGTGAGTGGGTAAAAACTTCCCTCTACTGTCCTATCTAATTTTACAATTCTGCCTCAGGGCCTAACAAAAGTTTGCAAGTTGAAAGTCTTCCAGGGTCTGATGTTCACCAAGCATCCTTGGTCCATCAGCAGCATAGCTGCATATGTGTTACAACTGCCTATCCCTCTGCATTTTTATCATTTTTTGCATAGAAAAGTTGGAAAAGAATGAATGAAGTGCCCCCAGCCAGCCGTCATCTTTACCTGGAATTTCTATGTTTGGAATTTTATCTACATCACCTTATACCTTTGAGAAAATACTGAGTTATTTTGTTTCTTGCTCTTTCTAGTTAATTTTAATGGTCTAAAGTCAGTAATGAGAACACAGAATACAGAATTGCATAATGTTTCTGTGGCACTTTGACATTCCTTTATAGATCAGTATTTAAAACATGAACACATGAGGGAAGCACAGTGGAAAAAAAAATAGAATCAGCGTAGTCTAGTGAGTTAAGATTGGATCATCAGTTCTCATCAGGAGCAAGAGGAACCTCTCACTGACCGCTCCCTCTTCCGGCATCACTCACCATTACAGCTGCACTGTAACCAACTTGAAACATCTGCAATTAAATGGCCTTGAACATTTCGATTTCTCACCTGTGGCGAAAAGGTACCACTGATATGCTAAATCAAGTGATACCATTAACGAGGTACACCAGTAAAGTAATGGAAATTCAGATGCTCCTAGGCTTTACCAAGTAATTTCAGCAAGATAAGTCAGCCATAGGGAATCCAGAGATTCCTACAGGGTTTCAAACTGTGTAGCTGTAAAGACACACGTGGTATAAGTGTGTGATGGAGTGTTATGATTGTTCTAATTTTAAAACAAATGTTGAATAGTGATATGGAAAATGCAAATATACAGATATAGATAAATAGACATGGATATAGAACTCAGCACACTTTGGTAGTGCCAGCCTATGATGACATGTAGGGACAATAGTGACATGAAATGAAAACGTGGCTGCAGTTGAGGTTAAGCTACCCCAGGCGTAGGGTCACCGCCAAACCACCTAGCCTTCTGGAGACATCATATCGTTTACTTTTTGAAACATCATATGTTTCAAACATTTTTAAACATCATATGTTTACTTTTTGAATGGAGAAAATGATGGCTAACTCCAGCAAGTTGTTAACCCTGAAGTACTACAAAATGAAATATAGTGAACTTTTAAAATTTACTAACTAAAATTTTCAGCTGGTGGTCAAGTATTATTTGTCCTTAATGATGCTTTTAATATGCCGATAGAGTCAACATCATGGTAGGACAACGTGAGACGAATGACCATCTTCCCATAACCCCATCTATTCCATGGTTACTGACACTTCATCCACAAGACAGTCTTATCCCTCCATTTCATTTTTTCCCCATATCGCAGCCCTCCTTCCCCTATTCCACCCTTCTTTTTCTCCTGCCTTGCCCTCATTACTGAGACTTGGCATAATAAAATGTCATAAATTTATTCAAACAGAAACATTTCTTGCATCTTCATATCACAGCCTGAAAACTCACACTTAAAAGCCCTCTACCTATTGATGAGACTTTTACACTAAGCATTGTAGTACTGCTATGAGATTTAAATTTAAAAAGCATAATAAGTGCCTACTGATTCTCTCACAGACAGCAAGCACGTGAGTATATGGTGGTTGTTACGTTTTGAATTATAAAACAATTATTATTGCTATGGACTCCAAAGAGTTACCATCACAGTAAAGTTGAGCTCTGGAAAAATTTAGTTACTGAATGACCACAAAACACAGCATCTCTTGTATCTGTTGCCTACTACTTTTAAACATCAGGTTCCTCAGGAACTGGCTTCTGTAACACATGTTGCTATGAACTGTCAGGAAAAAAAAGCAAACTAAAATTTATCTGGTGCCTACTGTATGCTAAGTACTCTACTAGAAATTTTATGTACCATATTAAACTTAATTATTGAAATTATCTAGTGAGATGAAATATATTTTAACATGTCTTCTTTTCAAATGAAACTTTTAAAAAAGAGATTCACAGAAGCTAAGTAAAATTTCCCAAAATTTTAGTATAGATGAGAAATTATTTTTTAATGATTTTAATGTTAGGATCTCATTTAAGAAATCTCCTCCTTTTTCATTCTTTAACCTTGAAATAATTATACAACTACCATTGCCCCAGAGTGGTATATTTTATCCCAAGAATAAATTCAAATAATAGATTGTGTTATTTAAGTATAACTAGGTAACTGGCTGATACGTTTAAAACCCTTATGTCCTTTCTAGTAGGTGGCACCGATACCCTTATGTCCTTTCTAGTAGGTGGCACCGATACCCTTATGTCCTTTCTAGTAGGTGGCACAGATACCCTTATGTCCTTTCTAGTAGGTGGCACCGATACCCTTATGTCCTTTCTAGTAAGTGGCACCAATACCCTTATGTCCTTTCTAGTAAGTGGCACCGATACCCTTATGTCCTTTCTAGTAAGTGGCACCGATACCCTTATGTCCTTTCTAGTAGGTGGCACCGATACCCTTATGTCCTTTCTAGTAGGTGGCACCGATACCCTTATGTCCTTTCTAGTAAGTGGCACCGATACCCTTATGTCCTTTCTAGTAGGTGGCACCGATACCCTTATGTCCTTTCTAGTAGGTGGCACCGATACCCTTATGTCCTTTCTAGTAAGTGGCACCGATACCCTTATGTCCTTTCTAGTAAGTGGCACCGATACCCTTATGTCCTTTCCAGTAAGTGGCACCGATACCCTTATGTCCTTTCTAGTAAGTGGCACCGATATTTAGCTCTGGACATGGAGGCACATCTTACAATTTCATGGAAGTGAAAGAAAAATTGAAGAAAAAAATACTCTTGGTTGGAGCTTTAAAATATGGAAAAGAATCACTTCTCTCCCCTACTAATATTAAAAATGGGGCTTCCCTGGTGGTGCAGTGGTTGAGAGTCCGCCTGCTGATGCAGGGGACACGGGTTCGTGCCCCGGTCCGGGAAGATCCCACATGCCACAGAGCGGCTGGGCCTGTGAGCCATGGCCGCTGAGCCTGCGCGTCCGGAGCCTGTGCTCCGCAACAGGAGAGGCCACAACAGTGAGAGGCCCACGTACCGCCAAAAAAAAAAAAAAAAAAAAAAAATGACATGACTGCCACTGCAGATGGTCATCAGTGAAGGTGATGTGTCACAGACTTTGTCAACTTTGCAAAGGTTGGAGCACACGAAAGGGCAAGCCATATTTCTCAAGATGTAAAGCATAGAAGGACACAGGTGTTCAAGGACACAAACACAAGTGAACACAGTTCAATGACAGTCCTAGCCATCATTATGGCATCTACATTTCTAGAAAATAACTGGCTTAATTAAAATTGTCCTAGGGAAGTTTCCCTCTAAGACAATTACATTTTTTCACATGTGATTTCATCTCGATTTCCCCACATTATAAGTTTGCCTGGATCATTTTGATCTTGACATTGAATTACAATAATGTAAAAGGAAGAGAAAAAACATTGTGCCAGTATTTGTCTCCCTTAAATGGTTCGCAGTGTCCCGGGACCGCCATTTAGAACCTTATCAAGCTTTGTATTTTTACCAGTGTAGTTCTTTTTGCTGGAAGGAAACATGACTCTATCGATGCTCCGTGCCTGGCTAGTCTTGCCTCATGTACACTCCCGAATCTTGGCGTTGCTGCCCCTGGTCACAGTTATTATTACAGGTACAAGCAGGTCAGCTGAGCCAAGCCAGCAGGGCAATTCCAGGATTTCGTTGAGACTATTAGAGAAAGACCCTCTTTGCTGTGAACGCTGAAAGTGTGGGAATTAGGCATCGACCTGCAGGAGAAATTGTTGTGGAAAACCTGAGTGAAGCAACAAAGACCCAAGCAGAACTGAGAGATGAGGTGAGACCCGGTTTTAATAGCACAGTCAGCATCCCTGAGTCCAACTGGGCCCGCAGGGCATCCCTGCGCTTTCCAGGTAAGTGAGCCACTGGCCAGTCCCTGCCCCTTGTGCTGAAGCCACTCAGGCCGCTGCATCAGCAGTTCTCCATTCTCTCCTTCATTAGTTTTTTCTCCTTAATGGATCATACCCATTAATGTACATGCATGCTGTTACTTTTCCCCCTTTAAAAGAAAAAAAAAAAAGTTCTCTTGACTCCACTCTATTTTTCCTGCTTTTTATATTAAGGTAATACGTTAATTCAAATAAGATGTCCATACATACTCTTTCTGATGTTTGTCGTTTCCTTCTATCTCAGGCCAGTTCCAACTAGACTGTCAGTCCAGCCACTCAATGAAAAACTGCTCTTGTCAAGGTTACCAAAGAACTGCATGTTGCTAAACTGAATGGTCAGATTTCAGTCTTCCTACCACTCCACCCGTCAGTGACATCTGATACTTTCAACTACTCCCAGTGCCTTGATATTCCTTGTCCACTTAAACTTCCATAAAGCTCATTCTCTTAATTTTCTTCTTAGCTTATTAGTTGCCCCTTCTCAATCGCCATTGTTGGTTCTTCCCTTTATCTCTTCCCTCTGAAGGCTGAGACGCTCCAGGGCTCAGTCCTTTGCCCCGCTTCTTCTCCGTCCCCATCTCCTTGCAGACCTCTCTTGACCTCGTGGACTTAAATATTATGTGCCAGTAATTCCCTAGTTTCTATCTCCACCCCCAACCTCTTCCCTGATATTAGACTCCTCTACTTGATATCTTTAACACTTCCCAAACCAAACTCCTCTTCTTCCCCCAAATCCTACTCTATTCACATGCTTTCCCAACCCAGTTTATGATAGACAATTCCATTCTTAAAGTTTCTCAGGACAAAAAAAAAAAAAAATAGTGTGCTTGACTCCTTTCTTTCTCTCTCACTATACTACCAAACCGACAGCAATACGGCTGGCACTACTCAACTCTGCAGAATCAGAGGATTTCTCCAACTCCACTGGTGCTCCTTTCTATTCCAGCCTGGATTCTTGCCATAGCAACCTAACAAGTCTCCCCGCTTCCCCCTTTGCTCAGTGAGACTCTCTCCGTTCTCTATACAACAGGTTTAAAATATTATTCCTGGGCTCAAAACACAACAATAACTTTCACTTTCACACACAGTGAAAGACAAAGTCATTACTATACGGCCTCCAGATTCCTTATATGATCTGCCCCCCTTGCACGGCTCCCGCCCCAGGTCTGGCTTCCCAGATCAGTACCCTCCATCAACGACGGCCTCCTCAAGGTTCTCTGAGCAAACACCATTCTTCCATCTCCCATCCCACGCTTTGATAAGCTATCCTTTCTGCCTGGAGTGCTCTTCTCTGAGATGGACTGGGCTAAAATCTTTGCTACCGTCAAGTCTTTGCTCAAATGTGATCGCTCTCATACAAGCATTCCTCTCCTGACCTTCCCTATTAAAATCCCTTCCACCCAGCAATCCTCCTCCCATTCACCTTAATCCAAACCACTTTACATTTTTTGTCAGATATTGACATATTTATACATATATTTCTCGTTCGGTATCTTTCTTTATCCTTTATCTTGCCCTATCAGAATATAAGCTCAATGAGGCCTAGAGTCTTGGCCTGTTTTGTTCAAAGGTAGATCTTATGTGTCTAGCACACTGCCTGACACACAGTAGGTGCTTCATAAATATTTACTGCATAAAGGAATGAAATAAATCTGTTTCCATATGGTTATAATAAGACTGTATTAATTCATATACCAAATATGAATATATTATACCTAGTGGCAAAAGCTGGAACTAAATAAAACTAAATAAAAGCACAAGATACTTCTCTTTGCAAAATGGTACTTTCAGTGAGGTTCTCGAAGAGAAAGCTTAGGCACTTGGCTGAGACACACACACACACACACACAGAGGCATGCACGTACATATACACAATGTCTACCAACCGCCTCAAAGTTCCCTAGTTTAATCACTTGTAAACTACATTTCCTAGATGTATTTATCGCTCTATTTTTGGATTTTTTGACACAATGAAAGAGATGCTTTTTACTTCATTTCCACAGCAAGGTTCTAAATTAATAATACCTTACTAAATTCTCGTAGGTTTTAGTGTTTTGCTGTTGATCAATTTTTCCTCCCAGCAGATGGGTAGACTGACTTTCAGCCCTACTTCTTGTACTGCCAGATCAAACGTTTCTGAAGTGTTCAATAATTCAGTGGATTAATCAGTAAATATTTACATCCTTTCTCTGCTCAGGCATTTTGATTTGCATATTTGATGTGCAAATTTTGGGAAAGCCAAATTTCCTCTAGAAGACTAGAATAAAATTACAAAACCACCGAAATCTGTGCTTTAATTTTTTTCACCACAGCCAGTTTTATTTCATTCAAATTAGTAGCTTTGGAAAAATGACTTTGAGCACGTGATGTCTGGAAATTCAGACGGTAATCAGGGCTTGCCCGTGTTTTGCACTAAGACCATTATAATACTTTTCCAAAAGTTTCGATTTAGATCTACTACAGTGAGGCAGGTCATTTCAGTAAATGACCTCATGCATCAGATGGAGCACACTGACAATATCCCAGAGACTGAAAAACCATTTTTTGCTTCCCTACCTTTTTTTTTTTATCTTCCCCAGCCGGAGAGAGATGATAAGCTGCCATGAGTCAAATGTCCTCATATCACTTCTGGGTTAAGAAACTGAAGTCACTCTTGTACCCAACAGACATTATTTCCACATAATGATTGGAAAAGCCAGCAATACTAGGGCATAGTATATGAAAAAAAGGTAAAAAGTACCAAACCAATTCCAGGATTTGACTGATTAAATCATTTAATATTTTCCCAATTTGTGAAAATGCTAAAACATTAATACAGCATCACGATCCCAATGAATGAGATATGTTTAAATCTAGGCTTAGATATTTGTTGAATTTAGTCTTGAATACACATACTTTAATTCCACAATTTATTCCTTTTTAAGTATTATTTTATTGTGGAAAATTTTATTTCACAGGCAATGGGAAAAATTATTAGTGATGCTGGTGACTGAGACATCCTTAACATTCCCCTCAGCTTGACTAAACTTCAGACAGGTTTTTTTCCCTGACCATAGGCCCCTGACCTCCCTTTTCTCAGAGCATTTAATTGAGGGAAGTTGCAATTGTAAATTATTTCTCTGCTCCTTGCAATGTAAATCTTCATCAGGCCTCCTTACAGTTTTACAATCCAAGAATGTCTTTCTCAAGGACCTGAGTCATCCCTCTGAAATGTAATCAAGAAAGACAGAGCCCTATCTCCCAGTCTCTGCTGGAGGGCAGGAGCCTAACTCCACAAGCACCAATCATCAAACACAAATGACCTAATCACATTGACCAACTTCCCCCTGATGTTCTCCAGTACTCTTCCATTAGCTCATCAGCTCAGTGCTTAAAAACTCTCCCACCTTGATTTCAGAAGAGCAGAGTTCAATCTCTCTCCCCTACTGCAGAAGTCTTGACCCCCACTGCTATAGTCTTGAATAAAGTCTTTCTTGTCTTTTTAACTCAATCCAGTACAATTTTCTTTGACAAGAGATAATTGGGGTTTTTTTTTATGAGAAGGATGTGTTTTTCATTTTTCTACCTAATGAGTCATGTTCCCCAGAAACCATTACACAGAGTCTGAGAAGATAAAGAACAATGCTTAGAAATGAATGAGGGTCTGACTAGAGCTAACCAGAGGGGTTCTTCAGGACAGTGACAGTGTCCAAAGACCACTGCCCATCTGCTCTACCTATTAACCAAAAGAATGTCACAGCCAGCTTCGGGGAATCTGAATAGAACAAGAAATGTCACGGGGCCTGGCCAGAAAAGGTGATGGCCTTTGTCAAGAGAACAGTCATAGGGACCAAATGACCACTACATTTGGCAGTGTACATCAACAAACATCCAGTGTGAGGACCAACGAAACCACACTTAGCAGGTATCACTGACCTGGGACACAAGGATCCAATCAATGATCTTGTGGTGGACATCAATACAACAACCGACATATGTCAGGGGAGACCCCCACCCAAAGTGCCAGGACATCATCTGAGTTCCTCTCATGCCGACTGCCGTTTTGGAAAGGAGTGGAAGAAAGATTAGGAAATCAGAAGGTCTGAGCATTTACCTGGAAGAGACTGACACAACCAAAGGGGGTTCCTTTACCCAGCAGAGGCTAGGGGGTTTGAAGTGACTTGGTAAGTGGGCAAAAATGGGAAACAGTCTCTGAACTGAAGAGCAAACAGGATCTTCCCCAACTAAAAACAATACACTCAGCTGATAAAGTTTTGGCAATACTGAAAAATATATGGTGTTTCCATGTTACTTCTCAACTACTAACATAACCTGCAGACTCACAGCTTTGCAACTAGCTTGAGAAAAATCAGATCAACCAGTATTTCAGATCTGAATGATGACAGATACTAGAGTATCTTTATGAGTGTCTTGTGCGTGTGCTTAACATCCCCAAAGCTGCCAATTATGCGTTTTATATAACTTATGATTTTCTAAAACTGTATGTGGATTGGCCAGAATGATGTCATTTGCATGTGTACATGGGTGGTCAACCAGAATCAATATATCTATTGGTTCAAAAAACATTTTGCCACACGCACAGCATTGATACAGTCGGGTCTACGCTGCTCCAGAGCAGAATCACTCCACATTCATTGGGCATCACACTGATTTTTGGTACAAAGACGAGAGAAACACACACACACACACACACAGTCTGCTGGCTTTAACAGAAATAACGTTCTACAATAGCATGTGGAGTGGGATCCAAGTAGGACTGAGTGTGTGAAGCCAACAGGTGAAATACTCCTCCAGCATCGGGGAAGCAGCTCCACGTGGCCCTGGGCCCAGGTACAAAGAGTGGAGCACACAAGCGTTAGGGCTCCATAAAAAGAATACAGGGAAAAATACGCTTTTACAAGATTTATTTCAAAATGGTGACACCTGACCATTAATTTTGCCAGTGATACACATACATTTAGATTTTTAAAATTATCCTCAATTATTACATGTGTATTCAATGGTTTCTTTACCTCATCATGTAAAACAAATCACGTTTCGACATATGAGAGTCTGGGAGAGTTTATTGTGCCAAAATAGTGAAGACTCCAAATAGACATAAATGGACCAAACCACTGCTGCGTGGTTTGTTCCAATCAAGCGCTTTTATTTATTAATCTGATTTTAGCCTACGGTTATAAACTCGTCGTTTTGTCACTGTATCACCTAAACTGAGAGATAAACACCTTCTAAAATTATATGCCACCACTTATTCTGTATTAGAAACAATAGCACACATTGCCCTGGCTTCACCAAGAGAAAAACCATCATATTTTGTGGAAGTGTGATCGAGTCGGTCAGGATGTGAAAGGTGGGGAAGCACAAGAAGAGGAAAAAACACATCATTTTGCTCTGTTTATCTCTATCTTATTTCTATTTGTAATGTATAATGGAAAGTTCTAAATTGTCTTTTTTGATAAGAAGCAAGTCCCACAAAGGAACCTCATTTCCACTTGAACCAATGAGGTCTTTCACACGATTGTCAGGCCACCTACCATGGTTCACGGTTCCCAGTGTATATTGATCCACTGAGTCATAAAGTAGTGCTTCCAGTTGGGAATGAGAGTTAATGCAAACTCTCTGGATCAGAAAAGATGGACCCCAAAAGTAGGTCATGCTTCTGCCTAGCCAATTTCAAATTGCTCCTGGTAATACTGTGACTCTCACCCACACCCCTGTGCCTTCCCACATACTCTGTCACCACACAGGAGAATGCAGCAACTCAAAACAGCATCCTAGCAGAAGCAGCTCAATGCATGTTCACGGTGACAGCTAGGACAACTATAAAAAAACAAATACTTTTGATAAGCAAAAGGAAAAGTCAGTTATCAACATGGATCATTCTCTTGCAATTGTTTTTGCTTTTACTATATTCTTTTTCTGAAGAATTAACATAAAGGTTAATTTGTTGGTACTGTTTGGAATGTATCTTCAGAGTTTAGAATTTTGCATTTTAATTTTTTAAGTTACCACCAAATTTTTAAAAAGATTTTTAAGAAAAATAGAGAGAGAGAGGGAGGGATAGGGTGGAAACTTCTGGAGGTGGTGAATAAGTTTAGGGCTGTGATTATGGTGATGGTGTCATGGGCATATACTTATCTCCAAACTCATCAAGTTGTATACATTAAATAGGTACAGCTGTATACATATCAATCATACCTCCATAAAGTAGTTTTTTAAATTAGCAATTCATAATTTTAAGAAATATGAATGTAATATTTCCAGAGTCAGCTTAGCTTGTCAAACATAAATGTCAAGATTTTTATATTTTTATTTAAAGGTATCAATGTTTCCCTTAACAAATCATAACTGAGTAGAAGAGTATTGTGGTGTGTTAATCGCCATAAAAAAAAAGGTTTTTTTGCAAAATTATACGCAATCCTAGGATTTTAGGCTCCTTTACATAAAACACGGGAGGGACAATATAGTTGCCTGGATGTTATATTTAAGGGGACCTCCCAGATGATTTTCAGACAGAGTTTCAATACTGAATTCACGATTTACATGATTCTTCAGGGATGATGCTTTCAAAAAAAGAACAACGGCTTTTTGCTTTTGCTATTTTGACATACTGTATCTTTAGAATATCTATCTAGGTCAATAAATGAGCTGCAAATAAAACCATCAGGAAATGTTTCACGACCAAAATTCTGTCACTTAGAGCAAGTCCCTCCTTCTTTAGCTCCAGATGACACTGACTTCCTGGGTTTTTTTCCTCACTCCTCTGGCCAGCCCTTTTCAGCATCTTGCATAGAACTTCCTTTCTCTACGTTTGTTGAAAAGCTAACACAACTGTCCTCTCCTCTTTTACTTTACATTCTCAGAGGACTACATTTCTGATGCCTCTGGCTGCAATGATTAATTTTTTTTGTTTTTGGATGACGAGGCCTGATCTTTATTTTTAGCTCTGACTTTCCTTTGAAATCTGTATTCCAAATCCTGAATGCTTCCTATATATCTATTCATGGATGCCCTACAGAGATCTCAAACTCGACATGCCAAAAATGGATGTCTTACCTCCTGTCAAAACCAGATGGCCATATCATTCCCATCTTCAAGTCACCCAGACTAAAATGTGAAAATCATTTCTAATTATTCCCTTTCAATAACAGAAATTTCTACATATGTAGAAGTTGCCAGATCTGGTCAACGTCGCCTCCAAAGTGATTTTCATTGTCCGTTTTGCATTTCCTTATTCCTTAGTTTAAGTCCGTACGTCAACCACTCAGTTAAACTTATTTTCTGTATTTATTTTTAGTTATGGGAGGTACAACTTTTTTTTTTTTTTTTTTTTTTTTTTTTTGTGGTACGCGGGCCTCTCACTGCTGTGGCCTCTCCCGCTGCGGAGCACAGTCTCCGGACGCGCAGGCTCAGCGGCCATGGCTCACGGGCCCAGCCGCTCCGCAGCACGTAGGATCTTCCCGGACCGGGGCACGAACCTGTGTCCCCTGCAGCGGCAGGCGGACTCTCAACCACTGCGCCACCAGGGAAGCCCGGGAGGTACAACTTTGAAGCAAGTAAATGAAAGCATGAAAAGGCATGAAAGCATTTGAGAGATCCTAGTGAGGCAGAACTGGCAGGCCTTGATGTCCTGCGAATAACCCCTTCGATGTTAGACGTCGGGAGGGCAAGGAGCATGGAGAGGACAAAGTTAAGGATGACAGCTTGGAAAACTTTCTGGATGGTGGTGCTGAGAGTAAAGAGTCATCAACGGAAGGGAAATCTGAAAGACGTAAAACTGAAGGAATGGGAACCCTAAAGAAGTACGAAGGACTCAATGCTGTGAGTGATTCATTGTGGAACAGAGGGGCAGGCCTTCTAGGATGATAAAAGTGAAGGAAGCGAGGCCACTGGGATTTGCATACGTTTACAGGATGTGGAGAGGAAATCAGGAAATTGTGTTCCGAGCCCGATGGCCTACCCTTCCTAAAAATCTTCAATATGTGCCTTTTAGAAAACCAATCTGTTTTTGCCATCATTCCCAGAGTTGCTTTGGTAAAAGCTGGTTGAATCATTTTTCTCCTGGTTGCAAAAAGCATCCTTTTTGACACAGCATTTAATTCAACTTCAATCTGGCACTGGAGCCCCAGAAAATAGTCTATTTTTCTATGAAGTCTGTTCTCATTCTCCACAATTTCATTTGAATTATACTTATTCCTGTGCCTCTCACTCAGCCAGGACTTTGTTTCTTCCACCTCTCAGCTGCATCTCAAATACCACCTCTCCCACAGTCTCACTATAAGAACTTTGTAACATGAGATAATATAGTTTATTTATGTTTGTTAAATTAATAACTAAGAATCAAGTTTCCTATTAGAATACCACTGTCATATTTGAAACCCACTTGGCAGAAACGTTTGTGTGCTGCTGCTCAGACATGAAAATGAGGCTTGCCATTAGCTGAACTGCTATTGTTCTAATGTGGCCAAACTCAGAGCACTTGAAATAGATTAAACAGATTCTGAGATGACTTCAGAAGGTCAAAGGGCTATGAGAGTTTTGCTTTCTAGTAACAAAGTAAAATGACAGACTTTTTTAATGAGCGAAATCGACATTTCCAAGGATCTTAAACTCTCTTTATGCCATTTCTTTTCTAAGACATAGTTCTGATTAATTCCCATCAATTTTTTTGGGAATATCTGAAATTGTGTCTTGAATTCCAATGACTAAATGAATATTGGCCAATATTAATCTAAAAAAGTGTCAACATAATTAAGTATCTTAAAGTTTAAATGACTGGTTTGTGTGTAGATTACAAAGTGGTCAGATTTTATATTTTTGAACAATGTAATAAACACTTTTAACAAACTCTTCTCAGACCTTTTCAAAAATAAGAAGAAGACAGAAATGAGAGGTTAAAAGTTGAATAAAGGAGAAGCTATGAAGTTTAGGATATTTCTAATTCTTAATAAAAATTATTAAGCACAAGAAACTAGAAGGTTATAAAATACCACTTTCTTTAAAGTCCCTAAATGTCATCCCTCATAACAAAGAATATAGAATTTACCTCCCTGATTATATTTACTAGTTATGCTTTTCAGTACTAGATCACATACAAACTTTTCAAACAGAGAAAAATATGGTACACAAGGAATTATCAATATCATTCTAATCCCCACCATTAATACCCACAATTTACATCCTAAAAACCTAAACCAAAATGTGATCATTATATCCATCAGCACATACATAATCAAAAGAAATGCTAGGTATACCCAGAAAAGACGAAAACTCTTGATTCGAAAAGATATATACACCCCAATGTTCACAGCAGCACCATTTACAACAGCCGAGATATGGAAGCAACTTAAGTGTCCATAGACAGATGAATGGATAAAGAAGATGTGGTACGTATATACAATGGAATACCACTCAGCCATAAAGAGAATGAAATAGTGCCATTTGCAGCAACATGGATGGACCTAGAGAATGTCATAGCAAGTGAAGTCAGACAGAAAAACAAATATGATATGATACCACTTATATGTAGAATCTGAAAATTAATATAAATGAATTTATTGACAAAACAGAAACAGACTCCCAGACATAGAAAACAAACTTATGGTTACCAAAGGGGAAAGGGGGGATGGGGAGGGATAAATTAAGAACATGGGATAAACAGATACACTCTATTATATACAAAATAGAATAACAACAAGGATTTACTGTATAACACAGAGAACTATATTCAGTATCTTGTAATAACCTATAATGTACAAGAATATATATATATATATATATATATATATCACTTTGCTGTACCACCTGAAACTAACATAATATTGTAAATCAACTACACTTCGATTTTTAAAAAATGCTAGGAATGACTCTGGATCTGCTAGCTATGAATAGAAATTGCTCATGTATTCTACAAGGTACTAAGTACGTCACTGTTCTAACTCATTTGATTCTCACAATAAGCCTAAGTGATAGAAACTATTATTTTTCCCATTTTAGCCATGAAGAGACTGAAGCAAGGGGAGGTAAAGTCACTTGTGAAAGGTCACAGAGCTGCAGTAAATCAGGAAAAACCCTAAACACGGTCCTACTTCAGAGCCTATTCTTTGTCACTTATGATAATGGCTTCCACCTTCATGAACTTTATCTTTTATGAAAGAAGATGACACATCAGCAGGTGATACACATTATATGAGGAACTGAATATACACTAAAGAAGTTTAGGATAGGGCAACTGCTGGCTGAGTGATAAGGGGAACAGAAACATTTCATTCAGGTTCTAGGGTGGGATTTTGAAAGGTCAAAATGAAGGATTGGAGCTTCCCTGGTGGCGCAGTGGTTGAGAGTCTGCCTGCCGATGCGGGGGACACGGGTTCGTGCCCCGGTCCGGGAGGATCCCACGTGCTGCGGGGTGGCTGGGCCCGTGAGCCGTGGCCGCTGGGCCTGCGCGTCCGGAGCCTGTGCTCCGCGGCGGGAGTGGCCACAGCGGTGTGAGGCCCACGTACCGCAAAAAAAAAAAAATGAAGGGTTGGAGCCTTCGGAGCAGAGGAATGACTTGAGGGCAGACAGGTGCAAGGCACGTTTTTCAGGATGGCAGTAATGGACTGAAGGGAGTGAGGGGGCATGGAGAGGGCCGTGGTCACTACGGCAAGAAAGGAGAGTGGAACCAGATTGTAGGAAGTCTTTCATTCAAAGCTAAGAAAACTGTCAAACTCTCAGCTCCTGAGGACCACCTAGTGTGTGTTTTCTGTTTGGCACACATGTGGATCACCAGTTTTAGATAACTTGACAAACAGAAACCATCCACAATTCTAAATGTACAGAATAAACAATATGTTAAGGTCACTAATAATAGGCATGGTTCTTCATATTCTTTTACAAGAAGATGGTATTTGCAATCTTTTACCAAGCTATACCCAGGCTGATGGATAGTTTGGTCTGTATGGGAAGCTTCCACAGTGAGTTGGTTTAACTATCAATCTTGATATTTACTGAAGAAAAAAAAAAATCTTAACTTATACACCACTGAGAAAAACAGATGTCGTGAATATACAAATTAACATATTCACGGATTTAGTTTTCTGAGCAACAAACAATCAAGCACTGGGAACATGTCAACCTCTTTTGGTTCATGTCTTCTGCAACTGAGTCCAACTTTAAAAAGCAATTTTTGTATCTTTCCCCCCGACATCATTACATCTTGCCTCACGAGAGGTAAGTCCCGGTAAGTAGTATGCCAGAAAGTGTTTAAAAACTAGTTCTCTGTGGGGAAAAGTCCTGCTTTACAGCATTTGTCAGTTCCTGTGGTGTAAATGCTCCCTGCACGGCAGATTTCAGGCTCCCCATGTGACAATGCTGAGTTGGGAAGAGCCGCTCTCCCAGGCCGGCAGGTTACTGACCATATCTCAGATAAGCTACTTGAGCACAGCAGGTGGAATCACAGTAGAGTTATGAATTTCTCAGTTACAGCCTTAGGTATGAAAAATGCATTTTTTCCTAACTCAGTCTAATTTTCTCTCTTGAGCTCCTATTCTGTCCAAATGTAGATGTAGAAAATCAATGTAGATGTAGAAAATCAATCTAATCATTTCAGAGAAACTCAGTCCAGTTCATGGATTTCTCAGTCAATTCAGGATTTTCTCTCTGTCACCTTCAGCTTCGAAATGCTTGCAGGGATCTGCCTCCCTTCCTGCCGACCCTGGGGACCGTGGAGACCGGGACCACTCTTTCTCCGTGTTTTGTGTGGGCGGTCAAGCAGCTTCCACTCTGCACCTAGGTGACTGGTTGCAGATTAGTTGGGACATGCCTTTGTCACAACATTCTGATGCTCGTCCTCCCATCCCTGGTGTGACGCTTTGCCCACACCCACCACTTCACGCCCTAACTTCTGCATCCATTCTTGGTGCCCACAGCAGCTCCTGGTTCCCCTCACATGCCATCCGGGGCTGACGTGGGGACTGTCACACCACCGTCTCTGCAGTGCAGCAGCAGGATGATTTAGTGACTTCTCTTGGGGTGGGCGATCTCCTCTCTAAGCACCCTTTCGCATACAGACACCTGAGTGTGAATGAAGGGTTCTGTCAAGTTTCCTACTATGGACTTAGTTTGAGGACAGGACTTCAGGGAAAATGATCCCTCACACTTGCTTTCTCACGTCTCTTCCCTCAGTGGGGTATGGGGAAAAGGAATTCCTTTAGGCTGGTCATTTCCCCTTTCAAATCGTTTATATTTTAGATCTAAAAGGTCCCCACTTAACTTTGTTTCCAAGCTGGGCAGCGACCATCCTTTCCCTTAAGCCATGAGTGGCATGTGCCTACCTGCGCTGAGAGGGGAAACGAAGGACCAGTGGGGAGGTCATGTCTATTTCTGCTCCCCCCATCACCCCACATAGAGAAATAGCCACTGACGCAATTATTATAGTCATTAAAAATGCTCATATTTCATCCTTCATTAGAGGAATTTATGTGCTCACCTTTCCCAACATTAACCAGTTTACTTTCATGCAAAAAACCCTCCCAAAAAAACAGAAACTACTGCCCACTTTTTTGCACAACACAATAAAAAGAACCCCCCAACCCCTCACTTCCCAGCAACCTTGGTTTGGTAAGACAGTCACACTGAGATCTGTGACTATCTGCCCGCTCTCCTCTGTGAACAAGGTTTCTTGTATCCATCCAGGGCCACCTCAGTCCAGTTCCACTGCATCTTCCAATCTGCAACGTGCACCAAATGATCCAGAAGACAAGGAAAAGTGCTGTCTCCTGCAGTATGGGTCACCGAGGCTAACCAGATTCAAAGACTGATGAGTCCTTTGCGCTTACGTAGGCAGAAGCAAGATTAAAACTCAAATCAAAGTGGTTCTCACGTTGAAGAAAGCAGGAGTCGACTAGTATTTTCTCATATTTACTCCTCCACATCCAGAACCACTGGAAAAATCTAGGTTGTTATAGTGTCTTTTGAGAGAGGAATTTTGCAAACAGTTTATTCTACTTTGCTCCCCAAGCATAATATTAATAATGAGATGGGGTTTTGCTCTTAGGAGTGCAACTTTGATGCATATCAAATTCATAACATTCACACTAGAAGACACTAGTTTAGATCCGTTTTACAATCTGTAACTCTTTATTGATAGTCTCTACTTGTTGAGACACCATGCTCCTGGTTTCTTTTGGCTCTCTGAGCATATGTAAGAGAGACAATTTAAAGTCTTTGTCTAGTAAGTCCAAAGTCTACCCAGTGGTTTTCTTATTTAGATGCCTGTATGAAATCACCACATTTAAATATGCACATATCCCAACTTCTATGATTTAATCTTTGTACTAAAATCATGGTCACTCCTCATATTTATGATGTTCTATATTTATTAGATTTGTAGAAGAAATATAAGTAATAACACACAAATTAAGCAAAGATAGGTTAGTTAACAGAAACTATACAGACATGCCTCAGAGATATCGGGGAATAAAAACCACCACAATAAAGCAAATATCACAATAAAATGAGACACACACATTTTCTGGTTCCCAATGCATATAAAAGTTATGTTTACACTATACTGTAGTCTACTAAGCATCGCATCTTTTTAAAAATGTACATACTTTAATTTAAAAATGCTTTATTACTAAAAAATGCTATCATCTGAGCCTTCACTGAGTCATAGTATTAACATCAAGATCACTGATCACAAATCACCATAATAAATTTGTTAATAATGAAAAAGTTAGAAGTATTGTGAGAATTACCAAAATATGACACAGAGACACAAAGTGAGCAAACGCTGTTGGAAAAAATGGTAATAATAGACTTGCTCGACGACACAAGGCTGCCGCAAACCTTAAGTTTGTAAAACCACGATTATCTGCAAAGCACAATAAAACAAGGTATGCCTGTACTCTGTTAGTGAATTGCAGGCAATTCATACATTCTTACACTTCAATCTGTGAAAAGTTTTTAAGTATTTTTTATTCCTTTTTCCTTGAAACTACCAAATTATCTGCTCAACCACTGCATAAGATTAGCTGGACTTCGGAAAGCACGTTCAGAAACACCTATACATGCAAGGGAGGTAGGACTGAAAGTCTTAAGTAGGCAAAAAACAAGGTCACAACTGTGCTTTAAATTTTATTTTTATTGAGGAAACCCTCAAAGTTGCATGACTTCAAAATTGCAAGGTTATTAAAATAACCTTGGTTAGAAATCCAAAAACTGCATTAGGGTAGTAGCAATGGAAACCCCCCCCAACCCTGCTCCAAAAAAAAAGAGAGTGTAAGAGAGACAGATTGCAAACCACAAATACACAGGATTTATCATCTTCAGGAGGAGGGATCAAGGGAGAAATAAAAGGTGATTCTAAGAATGTTAAGCCATGGTGATTAAGATAACCACCAGGAATCAGAAAAGACAAATAATTACAAGCAGAAGCTGGTTTAGATGTGATATATTTAACTTAAGTCTTCTGTTGAGCTTTTTTGTGAAGACAAGACATCTAGCAGGCAGCTGGAAAATTCCAGCAGGCAGTTGAAAATACAAGATAGGAGATTGTTAGACATGTTTCTCCTCTAGCACAAATGTGGGAGGTGTCTGCACAGGCCTCCTCCTGAGGCCCTGGCAGTGGACCAGCTCATTCAGGGAGGGCATGCACAATGCCAAGGTCAAAGACAAGGCTTTGGAAAAACCCACATAAACATTGTCATTTTGGCATGGAGTCTCTGATCTTGTTTTTCATTTTTATACAGATATTTTTATATAGTCTATTAAGTCAGTTGTATTTTATATGGCCAATTTTATAGTCAATTTTATGTGTCCCTTTTCTTTTGTTGTTAATATTCATGATATGTCAGTTTTTTAAAAAAGGACTCAAGGGAAAAGGTAAGAGAAGAATAACAAATAATCATCAAATCACAGAAATGTGATTTTAGGCCAGCTTTCTACTTACATTATTGGACCTTTAAGGATCTAACAGTTCCCACTGAGGGAGAAAATCTCTGATATAAAGTCCTATTTGAGAAGAAACACAGAGAAGTCCTTCTAAAATCATGTAGTTTTTGTATATCTTTTCCCATGGAATTACATCTGAAGGGCAGCCTTCAAAAGGATTACAGTTAAAAATCAGATGAGATAATTTATGGGAACAGATTTTAATTCGCAGAACTATTAGAGAGACAGACAGACAGACAGACATGTAATATATGAAGTGACGTCAGTAAGGTGGCAGAATAGGAAGTCTCCCACTCATACACCCCCTCAGCAACAATAACCTGGCAGCCATCCACGGACAGAAGCCCCTTTGTGGGAGCTTTGGGATCCAGCAGCAGGCCCAGAGAAGTCTTGCCCCGCCCAGGGACCCACCCGGAGACACGCCTGACGGCACCCCCTGGTGGTAGGCCCACTGATTTTAATCCAAAAGGAGATTCTGAAAGTCCTGTAACTAAGCCCCAGCCCTCCCAGCTGCAGTTCAGCGGCTGGGCAGCAGCCAATGTTGGTGTGACTGCAGATCTTAAAGTAGCCCCAACACCTGGCCCCAGGCCCTCGCAGCTGCGGTTAGGGAGCAGTCTTGCCAGGATACACGTCATCCCTGCCCCCAGAGGTAGGCCCTCAAACCTTAGTCTGACTATGGATATAGAAGTGGTCCTGGAACCCAGCTCCACACCCTCTCAGCTGCAGACCAGGAACAGTCCTGCCCACTCAGGGACGTGGAGGGAGACACACCCACCCTGAAGTGGCCCTGTAACTGGGCTCCAGCCCTTCCCGGCCACAATCCGAAAGCAGTCCCACCTGCCCTGGGACGTGGTAGGAGACATGTGCCTCCATGCCCCTGAAGGCAGCAGGCCTGCAGACCTCGTCCCAGCTATGGACCCTGAAGCACCCCTATGAATCAGTTCTGGCTCCTCTCAGACACAGTCTGGGACTAAACCTGCCTGCCCAGGGACCTTCCCACTGATGCTTCTTCAAATGCACAGACAACAGCGCAAGGCTACTTAGATCACGAAAAATCAGGCAAACATGACACCACCAAAGGACACTAATAAACTTCCAGTAATTGACCCCAAAGAAATGAAGGTCTCTGGCCTAACAATTCAAAATAATCATCTTAAGGAAGCTCAATGAGATACAGATAACTAAACAAAATCAGGAAAGCAATGTATGAATAAAATGAGAAGCTTAACGTTTCCAAGCAGTCTTTTGATGAGATGCAGCTCAGAACTTTCCCCCTTGAGGACAAAGGTGGAAGATTTTATACATCAGTTCTCATCTTCTGTCGGTCAAGGTAGCCTCACAGTAGGCAATAGTGCCCATACCCCACCATCAGAATTTATGGTGCCCAGTGGATTCCCTGGAAGCAGATCATCCCTCAGCATCAGAGGAGCCACAGGGCAGGAAGCTACAGGTAAGTGGTACCACCCAATGTGAGACCCTGTTACACCTGTGGGAAGTTGAACTTGGTCCTGGTTGGAGAAAGAGGTGGGGCTGAGAAGATGTGTTGCCTAAGAGGTGTCCAACACACAACAGCACATCTGTAATTATAATAGTCTCTAATATGAGTGAATACAAAAAAGATGGTCTTCTACTGTTAGCTATAGTCACACTTCCGCTCCATCCTCTCCTAGGTAAGATGCTCAAGATACTTATGCATGGATCAGACAAGAAAGCTCTAGGCCCTGCTTTCACTGTTTCTCTGGTTACGCAACCCACCATGCTTTCAGAACACATGCGCACCCCAGCCGAGAGAGAGCATCTCAGGCGGAGGCCAAGCCCGACCCCCTTCACACATGTATGCCAATATTTTGTTCACGAGAGAGAGTGGCTTTTAACTTTCCTTCCTTGTTTGTCCTTGACAGGGTTTGGTATCAAGGTTATGCTGGTCTCATAGAAAGAGCTGGGGAGTATTTTGACTTTTTTCCTGTCCTCTGGAAGAGAATGTGTAAGATTCGAGTCGTAGCTCCCTTAAAAGTGTTTGGAAGAATTCACCTATGAATGCATTTTAGCCTGGAGTTTTCTGTTGGAGCGTGTGAATTACGGCTTTACTACTTTTACCTGACAGAGGAATATTTAAATTTTATTTAATTTCTTGGGCACAATTTTTCAGCCTGCATTTTTCAAATAATTTGTTCAATTCATTTAAATTTTCACAATTATTAGCAGGACGTCTGTTAAAATATCCTCTTATTATGTTTTTGTCTTACTGACTGTCTATATCGCATGTTTTCTATTTCATTGATTGATGTACCGTTCTTTTCTTCCTTTCCTTTTCCTTACTTTGGGTTTAATCTGTTGCCCTTTCTAATTTCTTGAGAAACTGAATAAGTAGGCAATGGATGGGTTATTAATATTTAGCTTTCCTTCTTCTGTATTATGTGCAGTTAAGGTTATCAATTTGATCTAAGCTGCATCTCACAATTCTGACCTATAGTATTTTGTTATCAGTGAGTTTAAACGTTCCCTAATTTCCACCGAGATTTCTTTTTGAGAAGTGTGTTAATTAAATTCCACACCTTTCTGCGTTTTTAAGTATTTTTTAATTATTGATTTCTAGCTTAATTCAACTGTACTAGGGCACCTGCTCTGCATGATATAAATCCTTTGAGATTTGTTGAAACAATTTTTATGGCGCCAAATAAATGTAAGTAAATATTCTAGGTACTCTGGATAAGAACGTGTGTTCTGCAGTATTTGGAGGCAGAGGTTTATATATGCTACTCATTATATAAATATAAATTACATATGTAAATATTTTGTCAAATTTGTTAACTGCTGTGAAAATCTGTATTTCCACTGATCTTTTCTTTGGCGTACTTCTTAAATAAGCTACAGAGAGAGAAATATTCAAAACCTCTATGCTTAGTGTTTCGATCTGTAATGTCTATTTCTCCTATTATTTCTGTCCATTTTTCTTTCTGTATTTTGAGGCTCTGTTATTTCATGTAGAAAATGTCAGACTCACTATATGGTATTTCTTTTTTCTCCAGGATCTTTGACCCTGAAGGCCTGGCTATCTTGGTTTCTCTCAGGTATCTTCAAGCGGTTAACACTTTCTAGCTGGTTTACTTCTTTATAGAAAGGCAGCTAACTGTTATGGGCTGAGCGCGTCTCCACCCCTACCTCCCAAATTCATACACTGAAGCCATACACCGCAATGTGATGGTATTTGGGACCTTGCAGAGGTGGTTAGGTTTAGATTAGGTCTTTAGAGTGGGACCCCCCTGATGGATTAGTGACCTTATAAGAAAAGGAAGACAGATCTTTCTCTCCCTCCCCACATGCAAACACCAAGGAAAGGCCACGTGAGCACACGGCAGGAAAGAGGCTGCTGCGAGCCAGGACAGGCTCTCGCCAGGAACAGAATCTGCTGACACCCTGATCTTGGGCTTTCCAGCCTCCAGAACTGTAAGAAAAAAATGCCTGTTGTTTAAGCCACCTCGTTTGTTGTATTTTATTATAATGTCTAAAGCTATGGTTTAGACTAGAGTTCAAACACTAACTTTTCTAAATTATTCACACAGCCAGCCACCTTGCTAGCCACCTTGCCAGTTCCTTTAACGGGAGGTAAGACAAAGCCTTAGGTAAAGTTTTATCATCCAGAGTTTCCTGCAAGACCAGGCTGTGTGTGGGACTTCACTTGAAGTTGCTTTCTTCCCCTTGCTAATCCGGCTTCTTATACTCCCTCTCTGTCTTCTCCTGGGAACCATCCCCTAATAAACCTTTAGCACCACAATTGTTGGTCCAGGGTGTGCTTTTGGGAGAACTCAACCCAATACATCACCCAACTGCATACTCACTGTTTATTTTCACTGTACCTACATGTGAAATTTTCCTCCTCAACAGAATGAAAAATATTAGATATACACAAAGAAGTGTAACCTATATATTAATGATAATTTTAAATTTTATGAATGTATTTTAACTAAATTTAAGTTCCTGTATCAATTTCAATAGGTTCATATTTATAACTTGAATTCCTATATTTTATAACAGTTGAAGACATTTCCTAAGCCAGGCACATTCTGTGTCTTCTAGCTTGAGAGGACTTAGAAGGACAGTCTGCCTTAAGATTCTCCCCTTCCTCTTGAAAAGCCATCAATGTCACTCACTCACATGCTTTGAAAATCTCCATTATTAGAGTGAGTCAAAAGGAAAAGAGGTGGTACCTATAGAATATTATAAACAAAAAGAGTACAGTGTCATACAATTTAGAGATCCCCAAATTCAACCCCATACTTTTACAGGAAAGGAAAAAAAGAGAGGAAATGTCTTTTCCCCAAGACCACCCACAATTTAGTATTATAACCTAGGTTTTGTGATTCCAAAACCAGCATTTTTTACCGCTATAAATTACTCAGGATCAGCTACATGGCACACTCACTGGGCTTACATTATCAAACTGATTTAGAGCTGAAGAAAGCATGGTACAGGGCAGACAAGGACAATAAAGGGTAAGACTGAGGGAGTAGCAAGAAGAGATCAGAAGAGAGTAGAACATGTTCTTAAGGAAGAGGGCCCAGAAGGGAGAGCTACATCCAAAGTAAGAGAGAACCAAACATTCAGGAGGACAATCGCCTCTGGCATTAAATCAAATGAACTGATAGAAGAATAGAAGTGATTCTATATTAATCCCAGAAGTGAGAGCAAACTCTCCTATACTTTAATGAATAGAGTACAAGGGCTTCCCTAGTGGCGCAGTGGTTGAGAGTCCGCCTGCCGATGCAGGGGACACGGGTTCGTGCCCGGGTCCGGGAGGATCCCACATGCTGCAGGGCAGCTGGGCCCGTGAGCCATGGCTGCTGAGCCTGCGCGTCCGGAGCCTGTGCTCCGCAACGGGAGAGGCCACAGCAGTGAGAAGCCCGCGTACCGCAAAAAAAAGTCTCTTTTTATGGTCTATTGGCCATTTCAGAACTTTGGAAATGTAATGGTCAATTCATTAGAAAGAAACATCTAAGTCGTTGGTGATAGATATGGGCTAATACTTATTTGTAGTTGATTAATACTGGGATTCCAAAATTTTGAGATCCCTGATTTAACTCATTCATTAGAATTATAATGCTGTTGAATCCAATTACTACAAAAAAATTGTTGAGGATCCAAAAATAGTCAGATGATTCTGAACTGTGAGCTTTCTTCGAATATTATTCTTTGTATGGTCAGGGCCCTGACTTGTGTATTTTAGACTTCATTCAAATAGGAAACTTACATTTACTATTGGGCTGTAAAATTTTTTGAGTTGTATACTGAACTGTGAAAGTGCATCTATATTATGGACATTGATTGAGAAAGTTACTTTCACAGTAAGTGCACCATTTAAATATGGTGATCTTCATCATATGAAAGGCATAAATCCTGCTGGATTTCATTTGCCTGGCAAGATATACAAATATTTGGAAAGTAAAATGTATTTTCTTTAATAGGAAGGGAAGGAAGACTTCCTTGCTCTTTTGAAAGGAAAATTGATTTTTGTCTATTCTGCTTATTTAATATTTTACCAATTTATTAATTATTGTAACAAATGTCTGCCCTTAATATATAAAATTCTTGTGCAGAGTAATTAAAAACTAAAGATAAATGCTAAAAAAAAAAATTCTTTGACCCTGCTTTGCTCTATAATTAATCAAGAATAAAAAGACTCTTTTACCAGAGTTATGAGGATGCCTGAATTTTGAGATTACCTTTGTATAAATCAAAGTATATATTTGGCCTGTGAGGTTTGCTAAAGTGGGGTTAATTGGCAGGACATACTCTGAAACTGTTTAACGTTCTCTTGGGACCGTGCTTTTGTAATTCTTGTGGTTACACCACAGTGCCGTGATCATTTTCAATAAAGCCAAAACCACTTCAGTATTATCCCTATTCTTCCAAAAGAAAGCTAGAGAATTAAAGCATAGAGATTAAGTATTTCTTCCGTCTTTAAAAAAGTAAGAGACAAATGTAAAATAGATAGCTAGTGGGAAGCAGTCGCATAGCACAGGGAGATCAGCTCGATGCTTTGTGACCACCTAGAGGAGTGGGATAGGCAGGGTGGGAGGGAGATGCAAGAGGGAGGAGATATGGGGATATATGTATACATATAGCTGATTCACTTTGTTATACAGCAGAAACTAACAAAACATTGTAAAGCAATTATACTCCAATAAAGATGTTAAAAAATAAATTTAAAATAATTACTTCCTACTTAAATAAATGAATTTAAAAACGTCTTCCTAAAAATAAATTAATTAAAAAAAAAAGTAAGGTAGTAATGATTTAAACCCAGGAATGGTGAATTGATCCAGAGAAGTCTAACACCAAGTGTTCGCTCTTCACCTAAAATGTCATGATCCACTGGAGAGAGTACAAAGGAGAGAAGCAGAGCAGGTTAACTAAGGTTCAAGTGTGCTGGAGAAGCTCGCGTCCTGTGGCTACGGGGGTGACTCCCAGGGATCTGACTATTCAGGAATTTTTGTCAGGTCTAAGTGCTCTCATCCTAACATTAAGAACTGTACATCTCCTAATCTCAGAGATCAATTAGGGCAAGACAGAAAAATAGGGCAAAGCTAATACAAAGTCGGGTACTTACAGCCTGACTCAGCATGGAGGTGTGGGACCCTTGCAATTCAGGTAATTACTCAGGCCGAGCGCTTACTCAGGCACATCGCATCCTGGATGTGATGGGAAGCAGTTGATATGGAAGCAAATAAACTGTTGGCATCTTTTGTTCTCTAGCCAACTCTACAAAAACAGGTGGTCACCAATGCAGTCAATTCTCCACACTCAGTTCGTGAGGCTCACCTGCCCCATTTCTGGTCCTGGGGACCATCAGGTACATTTCAGACCTACACCCACCATGCCAATGAGGCTCTCCTTTTCTGAGGCCTGAGTTTTTTCAGTCCTGTGCAAAATTCATCTCTTATTCTTTTCCTCATAAAGTACTGGTTATCAAATATATTAATTTTATCATTTTAAATGTGATAATTATAAATGATTATATGCAATACGTTTAATGGCGAGAAATATTTACCTCATCTATCCTCTTAAGCACTGACATGCACCATGAATACCTTTGGGATTTATCTCTGGGATTTTAATTTAAGCATAATAGTTACAGGCAAAGAAGCACAATGATTTAGGGCAGTAAAAATTGCCAAATAGGACTTCCCTGGTGGCTCAGTGGTTAAGAATCCGCCTGCCAATGCAGGGTACATGGGTTCAAGCCCTGGTCGGGGAAGATCCCACATGCCATGGAGCAACAAAGCCCGTGCGCCATAACTACTGAGCCTGTGCTCTAGAGCCCGCAAGCCACAACTACTGAGCCCATATGCCACAACTACCAAGTCCACGTGCCGCAACTACTGAAGCCCGCGCGCCTAGAGCCGGTGCTCCAAAACAAGAGAAGCCACCGCAGTGAGAAGCCAGCGCAGTCCTCACTGCAACTAGAGAAAGCCCACGCGCAGCAACGAAGACCCAACAAAGCCAAAAAAGGAGAAAAAAATCGCCAAATAATTCTGTATAGAACGTGATAATCTTCCTCACTAGAAGTACATCCAGAATGAGAGTTCTCTCTGTCAAGTAACTAAATATGCTGATTTCTCTACAGATAGATGCTTGATTTTAACAGCAAACCCTATAGGCATGAGGAAAGCATTGCTTTATAAGCATTTAGAGTAGAAGGGTTTAGCTGTGGATAAATAAAATAGACAATGGGAAAATATAGACATATATTCCACTTTTTAGCAAAAGAGGAAATTTTTGATCTTACAGAATAGAGGAGAGAAAACTCACAGTATTGGTCACTTATGGAAGCAACCTGCTATATAGTTAAACACATATACATATATATGTTTACATTCACACATACAAATATTTTGTTTTTGCTGTGTACCACCATTTTATTTACTGCGTTATACAAGCACATCAGTTTGCAATAACCCATTTCCAAGGTTTCCCAAGTACATGAAAATAAAAAAACATCCATTTGGATTATAATGCAACTTCAGGAACAGTTCTACATATATGGCTTCTTATATTCTGTCCTGAGAACACACTTGGCCCATCAAATGGCACACTAGAACCTGTCTGAACTGTACACTGATAATGGCAACGATTTAAGATGCCGAATGTAATTCAAACTACACTGAAACTGCAAAACTGGGACTAATATACAAGGGCAGAGAGATTTAATTCCATTACAAAGCCGGTATTAGTAGCAACTGGTTTTTGTTTGTTTGTGTGGTTTACAGTTAATTTTGGGTCACACGTCTCTGAGCTATGAAATCTGTCAGGTTCAAATTGAGATGCATCTTCCCAGTGCAAAAAAAGTACAAAAGAAGTCACTTACTCAGTGGCACTTGTACTAGCTTCCCAGGGCTGCTATAACAAAGTGTCACTAACTGCACAGCTTAATAGCATTTACTCTCTCACAGTTTTGGAGGTTAGAAGTCCAAAACTGAGGTGTCAGCAAGGCCATGCTCCCTTTGTGGGCTTTAGAGAAAAATTCTCCCCCTGGTGCTTGCTGGCAATATTTGACATTTCTTGGTTTGTAGCTATATCATTTCAATTTCTGCTTCCATCTTCTCATGGACCTCTTCCCTCTGTCTCCTCTGTCTCTGTGTCTCTGTGTACCTCCTTCCCCTTAGAAGGACACCAGTCACTGGATTTAGGGCCCAGCCTAATCCATTATTACCTCATCCTGATTATACCTGCATAGACCCTAGATCTAAACAAGGTCACATTCTCAGGTACTAGGTGTTAAGAATTAAATATATTGTTTAGGGGGACACAATTCAACTCACAGAAGTCTACCCTTTGCTCCCCCCAAAATTCATATCATCATGCAAAACACATTCACCCCATCCCAACATCCCCAAAGGTTTTAACCCATTCTAGCATCAACTCTAAGTCCAAAATCTCATCTAAATACAATCAACACAAGAAATCTTAAATCTTATCTTCCAAACCATCTAAATTAGACATAAGTGAGACTCTGTGTATCATACATCCTGAGGAAAACCTCCATCTGTGGACTGTGAAACTAGAAAACAAATTATCTGCTTTCAACATACAATAATGGGACAGTCATAGGATAGACATTCCCATTACCAAAGGGAGAAACTGAAAGGAATAAAGGGGTCATGGGTCCAAAGCAAGTCTGAAACCCAGCAGAGCAAATTCCACTAAGTCTCAAGGCCCGAGTATAATACTCTGTGGCTTGATGCTCTGCCCCCTGGTCCTGCAGAGGCCCCACTGGCCCCAGACTCAGGACCCATGGAGACCTTGCTGGCCTAGCTTCCGTCTCTTTCAGTCTAGGCAAGTAGTGTTTCTACTAGGATAAAATTCTCAAAAACTGGTCCCTATGCAACTGACAGAAGCATGTCCTCCACAGATCTTTCTGGATAACCCCATCTGTATTCCAGGGTTCAGGTGAGATGATGGACTGCATTCATGAGTCACACTCCTAATCTCTTTAGCAAAATGAGCCCACATCTTTGATGTTCTCTCTAGAGCATTTTTTGTAGTATAGATAGGCTGAGAAATTTCCAACTCATCAAATTCTGGTTCCTTTTTTGCTTAACAGCTCCTTCCTCCATTTATTCCTTTTCTCTGGTGTTTTACTATAAGCTGCAAGGAGAAACCAGGGCACATCTTCCATATGTTGCTTGGAAACATTCTGAGGTAAATATCAAGTTCATCACTTACAAATTCTCCTTTCCACCCAACACTAGAACACAACTCATTCCACTTTCCCACCACTTTATTACCAGGATTGCCTTCCCTCCAGTGTCTCATAATATGACCCTCTTTTCTTTTGGAGAGCTCTCCAGAAGCACTTTATCCTCCACGTTTCCACCAACAGCAGTCTCTTCCAGGCAATCTAGGATTTTTCTATCACACACCTGAAAATTCTTCCAACCTCTGCCCATTACCCAATTCCAAAGCCACTTCCATATTTTTAAACATTTGTTTCAGTAGCACTAAACTTACAGTTCCAAAATCTATATTAGTTTCCTATGGTGGCTGTAACGAAGTATCCCAAACTGGCTTAAAGAAACAGAAATCTATTCCCTCACTGTTCTGGAGACCCAAAGTCCAAAATCAAGGTGTCACCAGTCCCGCATCCTCTAAAAGATCCTTCTTTGCCTCTTCCCAGCTTCTGGTTGTTACTGGCAAACCTTGGAATTCCTTGGCTTGTAGCTACATTACTTCAATTTCTGCTTCTGTCTTCACCTGGCCTTCTTCTCTCTGTCTTCTCTGTTCCTGTGTCTCCAAATCTCATTCTCCTTATAAGGCCTTATCTGGAGCCCACCCTAATCCAATATGACCTTATCTTAACTTGATCACATCTGCAAAGACTCTAGGGCTAAATAAGGTCACATTCATAGGTGTCAGGGTTAAGATGTGAATGTATCCTTTTGAAGGACACATTTCAACCCACAATGGAATTAAGTGACAAAATTAAATTAATATACCTCAAAAAAAAGTAAATTTCTTCTTCCCTACTGGTAGAAATGGACATTTAACTGTAGTCTTTTTCTGATTTCCTTTCCCCATTATAGGGCCTAGTCATTATCACAGTGTTACCCAGGGCACTTCTTATCTCATAGATGGAAAGCAGTGGGTTGTTGAGCTTGATTCCTCATTTCTTGCTTTTCTGTTCTTTGGCTCTAAGTTTTCCAGATTCCATAGCAAAAACGTAACCCTATCTGTGTTTCTAGGATACTAGGATCTTTATTTGCTGATTCAGTTTATTTATACATGACCCGCTGACTTAGCTGAACACCCTTCCATAGCCTGAATTAAATACCACAAGGAATGTCGGCATACTAGTATAATATACAGCCTTTAATAAATCATTCAAAGTCTGATATTCTCTTGTGAACACTTCATGTAATTAATAGGTAAAAAAAGAAAAACTAAATAAAAAAGAAAAATGTAATCAAGCAGGTTGACAACCAGCAAAAGATAATTAAAACGATCCTGTTGTGTTTCTCCATTACATTAACATGCAAATGAGATTCATGAAGTTTAATACTGTGTTTCACCAAGAGCCATAGAAATGAATTAAGAATGAAAATGAGTCCTACTGATAGAGACTCCTGATGAGTATATAAATTAATGAAAAATATGATTTGATCAAATCGATAACATATTATATATATATATAGAGAGAGAGAGAGATTTATTGAACCTCAACAAATGAAAATAAAGATAAATAATTACATTAAATTTTGTATCTCTTTTGATGGGCCAAATCCTATGAAACCTTATTATAACTCAAATGGAGTGGTGGTAAATGCTAAACTCTGCTTTACTTTAAAAAGAAATATAAGATAGAAACTTCATTCTAAGGTCAGTGTTGTGATGACAGCATTCCTATGGAAAGGACCATTGGTTCAGGATCTGGACTGACCCCCACAGGGCTAGGAAATCCCATTTGCCTGTGGTAAGGGATTCAGAATTGAAAATAGGAAGAGATGGTCCAATGTGACAATAACTTTCACTATAAGGCAAATAAATGTAACGGACGAGAATTATCTACACAAATATATTCAAAGCCCACAAAATTCTCCATTTGATACAAGGATCTCAGTTATTACTCTCCAATGATATTCTCACACTAAGAAACACAAAGTTATGGCAATAATACCTAATTTTAAAAAAAGAAACACACATAGAGGAATGTATCAAATAATATCAGATAAAATTTTTTAAATAAACCCATGCTACAGAGTTAGATATTTATAACATGGACCATATGGCAAAACACACACACACACACACACACACAATCTATCTGTTATGTCCAATGTTCAATGTAATCAAACATTAAACAACAGCACAAAGGATAAGGTCAAGGAGTAAAATTAGAAGAAGTAGCTGCAGCATGTGCGAAGGGAATAATAAATGAGTGAATCAAGGTTTTAATAATATATGATGTCAGTGTCTTTTTTTATGGTTGTTAAAAATATTTTCTTTGTTAGTATTGCCAATCCTCTTTCCATAGAATGCATGAGCAGATGGGTTTTGCCTTAGCGTATTACAGAAAGGGATAATAACGATACTTCGTCTTTAAGTGCAGAGAGTTTTGAAATTCTCTTATATCTATAGCAAGTTGCCATTTAATTATCTGCACTTTTCTTTAAACATACTCAAGCAATCAAACACAACCTACCTAAGAGATAGTCAACAATACGAACTGAGTATTCCTAAAGGAGCACGAAAGCTTATTAACTTCCCATTCCTCAACAGGAGAGAAAGTCATGTCATTCATTTTGAGAATTAACTAAACTTAGGGATGACTACTGTTAAATAACTAGCAACTTTTAAAGTCGCTTCTTGCAAACTTCCTTGCTTATCTTGAAATAGAGGGCCAATTAAATTTTCATGGCTACTGTATACATAATGATTGTATATTGTTGTAGAAAAGTATATTTTAGGATCAAGATGGCAGAGTAGGAAGACCCTGAACTCACCTCCTCCCACACGCACACCACAATAACAACTACTTAGAAAGTAACTGTCAGGGTTTCCCTGGTGGTGCAGTGGTTAAGAATCCGCCTGCCAATGCAGGAGACATGGGTTCGAGCCTGGATCCGGGAAGATCCAACATGCCGCGGAGCAACTAAGCCTGTGCGCCACAACTACTGAGCCTGAGCTCTAGAGCCCGCGAGCCACAACTACTGAAGCCTGTGTGCCTAGAGCCCGTGCTCTGCAACAAGAGAAGCCACCGCAATGAGAAGCCTGTGCACCACAACGAAGAGTAGCCCCCACTTGCCGCAACTAGAGAAAGCCCGCATGCAGCAATGAAGACCCAATGCAGCTAAAAATAAATAAATTTATTAAAGAAAAGAAAGTAACTATTTATGAGAACAACCTGAAGATAAGAAAAGATTTTCCACAACTAAAATATAAAGAAAAAGCCACAAAAAGACAGGTAGAAGGGACAGAGATGGAGTCTAGTCAGCAACCCCAGCACAGGATCAGTGACCCACAAACATGAGGGAAATCATAGCAACAGAGGTCCTCCATGAGGGGCATGGTGTTCAAGCCACACATAGGGCTCCCAGCCCAGGGATCCTGCACAGGGAAAAAGAGGCCCCAGAAGTCAACCTTTGAAAACCAGCAGGGCATATGTTTGGAAGAGCCAGAGGGCATTGGAAAACAGAGACTCCACTCTTAAAGGGTGTGCAGAAAATCTCACATACTCCAAGTCCCAGTGTAGAGGCAGTAGTTTGAAAGGCACCTGAGTCAGACTCACTTAATGCCCGTGGAGAGCCTCCCAGAGAGACAGGAGGCAGCTGAGACTCCTGGGTAATGAGACACTGGTGGTGGCCATTTTTGGAATCTCCTTCTACTGAGCTGACACCAGCACTGGCAAGTGTCATTCCGGAATCCTCTCTCTAGCCTATTAGTGCCAGGAGCTGACAACACCCACCAGTGGGCCCACAACAGCCATGCACCACCAGGTCACATAGCCAGCCAGGTTGGGGGTTAGCCCCACCTGCCAGCTCGCCCACAGTAGTGGGCCCTGCCATAACAAAAGGGCACATGCAGCCCACACAGGGGACACCCCTGGAGCATCTAGCTCTGATGGTCAGAGAGGAGTGTGCCCAGAGGGCATCTCCTATGGAAGACCACTTCAAAAAGACTGGGAGATGTAATGGAACTACCTAATACATAGAAATAAACACAGAGAATTAGGGAAAATGAAGAGACAAAGAAATCTGTTCCAAATGAAAGAACAAGACAAAACCTCAGGAAAAGAACTAAATGAAACAGAGATAAGTAATCTACCCAATAAAGAATTCAAGATAATGATCATAAAGATGTTCACCAATCTTGGGAGAATGGATGAACAGAGTGAGAACTTCAACAAAGAGTTAGAAAAATTAAAAAGAAATAAGAGCTGGAGAATAAAACAACTGAAGTAAAAAATACACTAGAGGGTATCAACGATAGATTAAATGATACAGAAGAATGGATCAGTTATCTGGAAGACAGAGTAGTGGAAATCAAGCAGACTGAACAGGAAAAAAAAAATTTTTTAATAAAGGTAATTAAGGGACCTCTGAGACAACACCAAGCATAGGAACATTCACATTACAGGGTCCCAGAGGAAGAAAAGAGAGAAAAAGGACCAGAGAACTTTTGGAATAAATAACATCCAGAAACTTCCCTAACCTGGGGAAGAAAACAGACATCCAGGTCCAGGAAGCACAGAGTCCCAAACAAGATGAACCCAAAGAGGTCCACACCAAGACACATTATAACTAAAATGGGAAAATTAAAGATTAAAGTGAGAATCTTAAAAGTAGCAAGAGAAGAGCAACTAGAAGGGAACTCCCATAAGACTATCAGCTGACTTTTCAGCAGAAACTTTGCAGGTCAGAAGGGAATGCACGACGTATTCAACGTAATGAAAGGAAAAAAACCTACAACCAAGGGACTTCCTTGGCAGTCCAGTGGTTAAGACTTTGCCTTCCAATGCATGGGGTGTGGGTTCGATCCCTGATTGGGGAGCTAAGATCCCACATGCCTCACAGCCAAAAAACCAAAACATAAAACAGAAGCAATATTGTAACAAATTCAATAAAGACTTTAAAAATGGTCCACATCAAAAAATCTTAAAACAAAACAAAAACCCTACAACCAAGAATACTCTACCCAGCAAGGTTATCATTCAGATTTGAAGGACAAGTAGAGTTTGACAGAGACGCAAAAGCTAAGAGTTCAGCACCACTACACTGGCCTTATAAGAAATGTTAAAGGGACTTCTAAGAAGAAAAGAAAAAGCCATACCTAGAAATAAGAAAATTACAAAAGGAAAAAATCTCACTGGTAAAGGTAAACATATAGTAAAGGTAGTGGATCAACCACTTATAAAGCTAGTAGGAAAGTTACAAGACAAAAGTAGTAAAATCATCTGTATCTACAACAAGTATTTAAGGGATACACAAAATAAAAAGATACAAAACATGATGTCAAAAACATAAAATGTGGTGGAGGGACTAAAAACATAGAGTTATTAGAATGTGTTCGAGCTTAAGTAAATAGATACCTATATATAATAAATAATTATATATGAACCTATATATCAAATTAAAATAGATACCTATATACAATTAAATTAAAATAGATACCTATATATAATAAATAATTATATATGAACCTCATAGAACCACAAACCAAAAAAACTATAACACATATACATAAAAAAAGGAAAAAAAATCCAAATATAACATTAAAGACAATCATCATATCAGAAGGGAAGAGAACAAGAAAAGAAGAAAGAACAGAGAAGAACTACAAATATAACCAGAAAACAATTAACAAAATGGCAATAAGTACATTCCTATCAATAATTACTTTAAATGTAAATGGACTAAATGCTCCAGTCAAAAGACATACAGTAGCTGAATAGATTTTAAAAAAAGAAAACCCATATATATGTTGCCTACAAAAGACTCCTTGCAAATCTAAAGACACTCACAGATTAAAAGTGAGGTGATGGAAAAAGAAATTCCATGCAAATGGAAACAAATAGAAAGCTGAGTTAGCAGTAATTATATCAGACAAAACAGACTTTAAAACAAAGACTGTGGGCTTCCCTGGTGGCGCAGTGGTTGAGAGTCTGCCTGCCGATGCAGGGGACACGGGTTCGTGCCCCAGTCCAGGAAGATCCCACATGCCATGGAGCGGCTAGGCCCGTGAGCCATGGCCGCTGAGCCTGCGCGTCTGGAGCCTGTGCTCCGCAACGGGAGAGGCCACAACAGTGAGAGGCCCGTGTACCACAAAAAAAAAAAAGATTGTAATGAGACACAAAGAAGGACATTACAAAATGCTAAAGGGATCAACCCAACAAAGACATAACACTTGTAATTATATATGCACCCAACATAGGAGCACATCAATATATAAAGCAAATATTCACAAGCATAAAGGGAGATATTGACAGTAATACAATAACAGTAAAGGACTTTAACACTCCACTTATGTCAATGGACTGATCATCCAAATGGAAACATTGACCTTAAATGACACATTACACCAGATGGATTGATATATACAGCATATCTCATCCCAGAATAACAGAATATACATTATCTTCAAGTGCACATGGAACATTCTCCAAGACAGATCACAAGCTAGGCCACAAGAAAAAGTCTCAGTAAATTTAAGAAAACTGACACCATATCAAGCATCTTTTCTGACCATATGAGTATGAGACTAGAAATTAACTACAAGGAAAAAAACTAGAAAAAACATAAACACTGGAGTCTAAACAATATGCTACCAAACCACCAATGGGTCATTGAAGAAATCAAAGAGGAAATTTAAAAATACCCTGAGAAAAATGAAAATGGAAATCCATGGCAATACAGGCCTACCTCAGTAAAGAAGAAAAATGTCAAATAGACAATCTGAACTTACACATAAAGGAAACAGAAAAAGAAGAAAAGAGTCCAAAGTTAGCAGAAGGAAATAATAAAGAGCAGAGCAGTAATTAAAACAAACAAAAAAAGAAACCAAGAAAAAAAAAGACCAATGAAAAAAAGAAATGAGTTTTTTGACAAGATAAACAAAATTGATAAACCTCTAGCTAGACTCACCAAGAAAAAAAGAGAGAACCAAATAAATAAAATCAGAAACGAAAGAGGGAAAGTTACAGCCAACACCACAGAAATACACAGGATCATAAGAGATCACCACAAATAATTATACAGCAACAAATTGTATAGCACAGAAAAAAATGGATAAATTTCTAGAAACGTACCATCTTTAAGAATGAATCAGGAAGAAACAGAAAATCTGAACAGACCAATTACTAGTAATGAAATTGAATCAGTAGTCAAAAAACTCCCAACAAACAAAAGTCCAGGACTAGACAGCTTCACAGGTGAATTCCACCAAATATTTAAAGAAGAGTTAACATCTATCATTCTCATACTATTCCAAAAAATTGAAGAGGAAGGAATACTTCGAAACTCAGTCTAAAAGGCCAGCATCGCCATGATACCAAAACTAGACAAGGACACCACACACACACACACAAAATTACGGGCCAATATCACTGATGAACATGGATGCAAAAATCAAAATATACAATGCATTAAAAAGGATCATATGCCATGATCAAGTGGGATTTATCCTAAGGATGCAAAAATGGCTCAATACCTGCAAATCAATCGATGTGATAAACCACGTTATATGGTCAATTAATGTACAACAAGGAAGGCAAGAATATACAACGGGGAAAAGACAGCCTCTGCAATAAATGGTGTTGGAAAAATCAGACTACATGCAAAAGAATCAAACTGGACTACTTTCTCACACCATATACAAAAATAAACTCAAAATGGATTAAGTACTTCAATGTAAGATCTGAAACCATAAAACTTCTAGAACAAAACATAGGCAGTATGCCCTTTGATATTGGTCTTAGCAATATATTTTTGGATCTCTCTCCTCAAGCAAGAGAAACAAAACCAAAAATAAACAAATGAGACCTAATCAAACTAAAAAGCTTCTGCACAGTGAAGAAAACCATCAACAAAACAAACAGGTAGCCTACTGAATGGGAGAAGATATCTGCAAGTGACATATTCGAATAGGGTTTAATATCCAAAATATACAAAGAACTCATACAGCTCAATATCATAAAAAGAACCAATTCAATTTAAAAATTGGCAGAGGACCTGAATAGACAGTTTCTCAAAGAATACATAGAAATGGCCACCAGACACCTGAAAACAGGCTCAACACCACTCATCACCAGGGAAATGCACATCAAAACCACAATGAGATGTATCTCACACCTGTCAGAACAGCTATCATCCAAAAGGCAAGAAATAACAACTGTCTGCAAGGATGTAGAGAAAGAGGAACCCTGGTGCACTGCTAGTGGGATTAATTGGTGCAGCTGCTATGGAAAACAGTATGGAGGTTACTCAAAAAAATAAAAACAGAAATACTATAAGGTCCAGCAATTTCACTTCTGGGTATTTACCCCAAGAAAATAAAAACACTAATTCAAAAAGATATATGCACTCCTATGTTCATTGCAGCATTATTTACAATAGCCAGGGTATGGAAGCAACTTAAGTGTCCTCTGTAGATGAATGGATGAAGAAGATGTGGTATATACATATACAGTGGAATGTTTATTTTTCATTAAAAAAATAAAATCTTGCCATTTGTGACAACTTAGATGGATCTAGAGGGTATTATGCTAAGTGAAATAAGTCAGAGAAAGACAAAACCATATGATTGCACTTATATCTGGAATCTAAAAAACAAACAAAACAAAATGAAATTAGATACAGAGAACAAAGAGGTGGTTATCAGAGGAGGAGGGTTGAGCGGATGAGTAAAATAGGTGAAGGGAATTAGGAGGTACAAGCCTCCAGTTATAAGATAAATAAGTCATGGGATGTAATATACAGCATAAGGAATATGGTTAATAATACCATAATATCTTTATATGGTTACTAGACATAACGTGGTGATCACTTCACAGTGTATTTAAATGTCAAACCAATATATTGTACACCTAAAACTAAAATTATATAGTATATCAACTATATTTCAATTAAAAAATTAAAAAATTCTAAAGAAAAGTTTATTTTATAAGATACATTAAAAAAATCGCCAGATTTAGGGAATTCAATTCTTTGGGCACTAAAATGATGATACAAGATCTCAGAACAGGTGCATCCCTTTGTCATTCTAGAGCCAATCCTAAATGTCATGAACATCCCATCCGTTTCTGCCATTTGCTTATTAAGAAATTTATTACCTTTTACAATATATCACTTACAATGATTTTACTAAAGGAGAATGGAAGATGAATGAGATTCATCATGAACCAATCAGAGCAGAAAAAGCAGACTTACCATCTCTTCGATTTAGCCTTGCAAATCCAGGACCATAGCTGCTAGAGAGCTCGGATGAACTGCTGAATGATGCCTGAGACAAGGCAGACACCAGAGGGTCATCACAATCATCTGCCAAAAGGAAAAATTCCACATTCAGTTAGTAATGTGCTGACAGCTTACTTGGATTCAACAGATAAAACAAATAAACAAAACAAAACAAAACAATAAATCTAGGATCTCTAACAACATGCCCACTGCTTATATATAGTGTAAGTTCAATAAGAGAAAAAGAATTTAAAGACAAGAGCATATGGAAATGAAGAAGGAAAACTTCGTGGAAATTACAAAACAGTATCTTGAGATAGAAACGGTTTACTTAAACAAGAAACAAAAATACCTAATCGGTATTCCTAATTTACATAAATAAATGTATATTAGGAAAGAATTATAAACTTAACTAGATTAAAACTAAGAACTTAGGGTTGCCAAAAGACATGTGATGTAAAGAGAAACATCACAACATGGAGAAAGTACTCCCCAAACAGTTTACAAATAGTATTGCAAATTAAGGAAAAAAAAAAAAAAATAAGGAGAAACAAAAACTCCTTTTAAATCAGTTAGAAAACACCCTAGAAAAAATGACATAAGGCTAGACCAGAGAGTTCACAGCACAGAACCACTATTAAATGATGATCAAACTCAAAGTGTAAATTAACACTACAATTAGATACTATTTTACAAACAGCAGACCAGCAAGATTTAATAAGTCTGACAACACCAGATGGTCCAGCTAATGTGGGCCAAGAGAAACTCCAACATCCTGCTAGTGGGAGTGTAAAGGCGAGCACCTACTTTTAAAAAACAATTTGTCATCAGCTTGCATATTTGACCTTCTGTACCCCATGGTCCATGGATATGTATTTCCTCCTGGGCAGAGCCTCCCCATGATGAACTGCTGGTCTCAAGAAGCTTTGCCTTCTAGGTGTCATACAAACACTAGTGTTTATTGTGTGCCATAAGAAAAAAAGTTGAGAAGCATTAACCTAGAGCAACTCTTGTACTTGTGCACAGGGAGATGTGTGCGATTCCTAGCAACAATGTTCATGATAGCAAAAATTGATTAACAATCCGAACATTTATTGATCAAAGAAGAGATCAATATATCATAGTACTTTTCACAATGAAATAACATACAGCAGGAAAAAGAACTACACCAACATACACCAAAAAATCAATAAAATAAAATAACAAGGTTGGATCTTAGAAATAAAATATTTAATGAAAAAAGTTATAGAAGACCATATAATATATGTTGATAGTTTTGAGAATCTTAAAAACAAGCAAAGCTAAGTAATACATTATTTAGGGACACATGTGACTAGGAAAGAAAACTATTTAAAAAATCAAACAGGGCTTCCCTGGTGGCACAGTGGTTGAGAGTCCGCCTGCCGATGCAGGGGACACGGGTTCGTGCCCCCGGTCCAGGAAGATCCCACATGCCGTGGAGCGGCTGGGCCCATGAGCCATGGCCGCTGAGCCTGCGCATCCATAGCCTGTGCTCCGCAACGGGAGAGGTCACAACAGTAAGAGGCCCACGTACCACAAAAAAAAAACCAAACCAAAACAAAAAAAAACAAAACAAAGAAATGAAAAGCTTAGAATTCAGGATAGTGGTTACTTCTAAAGGAAGGCAGTGTGTGTGTGCATGTGTGTGTGTATACATACACATACCTGTATGTGTCTATGAATAGGTATGTAAGGATATATATGAAAGTATATACATGTCTTATCTATCCTATTATGTATATCACATATCCAATAAAAAGTAAGGCACAAAGAGTGAGGAAAAGTATAAGAGCAGTCTCATGTTGACCATGATATCTATACACGCTTATTTTATTCAGCTAATTCTTCATTTCATGCAATCTTCAGATTTTCACTTTACACAATTATTAAGTTGTTGCCATTTTTGCTCTAATCAGAAAATATTTCTCTTATATTTAGGATTTAACATACGTTGGTAATTAAAAATCATGCAGGATTATTGTCCCAATTTTTAAATTAACAATAAACATTTTAAATAAATCCAGGAATTATCTAGATTCATCTGAAATTTATGAAGCCTATGCTTCTTGAACATAGGTTTTTATAAAATAGTCACTATCAGTTTTACTGCTTAACTATTCAAACTAAAATATTTTTCTGCAGTCCTGCCATTTGAAGTATGTACTTTTTCTTAAAGTTAAAGGTTTAAATTATAAGTGGTAAGTAAAAATTTACCAACTTAACATTTGATTGCCTTTCAAAAGAATTTGCTAAAGGTAGCGTTTTATTTTTTAAGATTGTCTCATTTTCATTTAAAGTCCCCTTTTTCTTCTTTCACACCTTAAACTCTTTAGCTCAGCGGTCCCCAAACTTTCTGGCACCAGGGACCACTTTCATGGTAGACAATTTTTCCACAGTTGTGGGGGGATGGTTTCAGGTTGATTCAAGCGCATCACATTTACTGTGCACTTCATTTCTATTATGATTACATTGTAATATATAATGAAATAATTATACAGCTCACCATAATGCTGACAGGAGGTGGAGCTCAGGCAGTAATGCAAGTGATGGGGAGCGGCTGTAAGTACAGATGCAGCTATGCTCGTTTGCCTGCAGCTCACCTCCTGCTGTGCAGCCTGGTTCCTAACAGACCACAGACTGCTACCAGGCTGTGGCGTGGGGGTTGGGGCCCCCTGCTTTAGCTAGCTCTTAAAAAAGATGTGATAACTGGCCCACAGTTCCTGCATGTCTATTGACTGGCTTAAGTACTGACACTCAATCTAGTTGTAATTCAAGTGTTAAGAAGTGTAGACATAAAAAGACATAACAATCCATGAAGTGTTGAAGGAAATTCTGATTACACCCAATCACAAGCCACAACCAAAATGCTTTAGTGTGCTGTGGAAGCTATGATGCGTGTGTTAGCGTGAGCAAATGAGCACATTATCTATATTGGGGGGGTGCATTTGTGGGTGTGTGTCTACCAAAACTATAATCATTTTTGAATCATTATGAGTATTCAGGTATAACTGTGACCCAACAAGGCTGTTTAACTGCAATTCACAATCAATTATGCAGATTCAAATCAATGTTTCCGGTGTAAAATGCCTCTCTAGTGCAATCACTCTAGAGGGCATATATTTATTGCACATTTGTTTTTGCCACTATAAACTGAGACTCAATACTGTTTTATTTTTAGCTTAAAAAGAATGGGATTAATCTAAGAGAAGGGGTGCTTATTCCACTTGTGAGAAGAGGGACACGTGATACGGGAAAGAGGTCGGCAGGGGACAGGGGTTGGGGGAGGACAGATGGGGGCTTCTGGTGTTTGGTAAAGTTCTAGCTGTAGGTCTGAGTGGTAGTTACATGAGTATATACATTTCCCCCCAATCTGTGGTATGTTTACTTAGCAGCAGAATATTCTAAAGTTATTCTTACATAGAACTAATAATAGTGAACACATTCAGTGAGCACTCTCTGCTAAGAACTTACAGCCATTCAACACGTAGTTACCAATCTTTACCACTCCTCTTTGAGGTACTGATATTATTTTACAGATGAGGTAAACTTGAGTCACAGAGTTTGGTTAATTTGCTCATCTCATTGTGATGGGACCATGATGTTTATAAAGTGAGTTGGGGTCCAGAATCTAGTAAGTAAGAACACCAGGACTATAATCACTCTTTCTTTAGGTTTGGAGTACAGGAATTTCATCAGACACCATAATGACATGAACAAAATACCTCTCAAGAAGGTACACACTCCAATTCCAGGTTTGCCAAGCTATTTGTCTATTACCAATTTGATCTGCAATAGTCTTAACACCAGGGGAGGGGGATCTCAGCAATAATGAGTCTGGAGTGAGTAAAACGGATATTTCCCTCTAGACATTAATGAAATTGTATTCTGGATTAAGAATCAGTCTCCTGGGACTTCCCTGGTGGCGCAGTGGTTAAGAATCTGCCTGCCAATGCAGGGGACACGGGTTCGAGCCCTGGTCTGGGAAGATCCCACATGCCACGGAGCAACTAAGCCCGTGAGCCACAACTACTGAAGCCTGCGCGCCTAGAGCCCGTGCTCCCAACAAGAGAAGACACCATAATGAGAAGCTCGTGCACCGTAATGAAGAGTAGAGACCCCCTCCCCCACTCACCACAACTAGAGAAAGCCCATGCGCAGCAACAAAGACTCAATGCAGCCAACAATTAATTAATTAATAAAAAAAAAAAAAGAATTATTCTCCTGTGAATTTCATTCCAGAAAACCAGTTTTCTCTGACTGTACCAGTTAAAGCAGTAAAATGCAGGTTCTGCTCTTGCAAAGCTGAGAACCATAACCGGGGCTGATTTCCCTCCCCCTCCCAGGGAACACTTAGCAATATCTGGAGACACTTTGGTCATCACAACTTGGGAGTACTACTGGAATCTAGTGGGTGGAGGCCAGGGATGCAGCTAAACACCTTATAGTGCCCAGGGTGGCACCCCACAACCAAAAATTATCCAGGCCCAAATGTCAACAGTGCAGCCATTGAGAAACCCTACCCTACACTCTAGTAAAAAAAGCAGCCCAATGAACTAGTTTTCTCCTGGACTAATCCCCCAGCTAGAACGCTCAACTTCCTCTCACATTTCAGTGATTGTTAGTTCTACTTTACCGCTATTCACAGTGTATAAATATACAGGCATTTAAGGAAGGAGCTTTTCAAAGCTGAAATAATATATTATTTCAGCTCAAAACATAATTGTATTTTTTAATTAAGTACTATATCAGATCATCATACTATCCTGGTCCCTTCACCAAGGGACCAGTACATATGTACATATATACTATATTATATGTATATACTACCCATATACTATATGTATATACTATACATATATTTATATAATAGTATAATGTATTATATACATACTATATGTATATATACAATATTTGTACTTATATATGTATAATGTGTATAATCATATATATGTATATGTATAACACAGTATAGTTATACAATATACAGTTATACTATACTGTGTTATACATGTTATACATATATTACATATACAATTATACATATAAATATGTAATCATATACACAATTATAATACATATTAATGATATATACAATTATACTACATATGTGTACAGGCATGTGCATATGTGTTATACATATATTACAACATACATATGTATAATGTATACGTGTGTGTATCCATATATATATATATATATATATATATATATATACACAAGCTGACCCTTGTATAAATGCTAAGTTGGCCATCATATCATAAGTTTAAGTGATGGCATATACTTACATGGTAACCTTATATAAATATGTCTGAACATATTTATATATACATACTATATGCATAAAAATGCATTAATAACAATACATATGATTTTATACATACATATAAATATATTTCACATAATATGAATAATACATATAATACAAATACATTTCTCTTTTTTTCTTTTTTTGGCCACATGGGGCTAGTTTATCGCAGTTAAATACCTCTCTCTCTATTATTTTTGTTTTTTGGTCTATTTTTCCATAAAGAAAATTAGAACACACACACCCAAAGGGGAGGAGGGTCCAGAAACAAGAGGTGGAGTGGGACATGGCCTCCCCTGCTTAGGTCCAGGCCCCGGGGATGGCCCCCCAAAGGCTCCCCTCCTTCCCGAAAGCACCCTGTCTCAGTACCTCTAGGGTCCAAGGAGGCAGTGGGATATGGCAGAGCCTCTGTCCTTCTCCCTCTTGTCTCCAGGCGAGACCACTACAAGTGTTGGGGCTTAGTGGGGGCCGGGATAAGGAAGACAGGCAGATGGTGGCGCGGTGGTATATGTAATTTACATATTTACGTATGTAAATATATAGCGTGCAAGTACTGACACCTCTGCACCCACTCCTGCAAGTCTCCAGAGGACTGCCCACCACAGAAGCTGCTGAACAGGGAGAACCTGGGCCAACTGTGGAGCGGGAACGCTGGGCCTGGACCCTGGACGGCTGCAACCCCCGTGCCGCACCCTAAACAGATGAGCAGCTCAGGCTGTGGCCCTCACCTCACCTCACCTCACCTTCAGCTCTCTCCCGGCACTGTAGCCTGCTCATCTCCCTCCTGCTTCCTGCACATCAGTGGCACATGCGTGCCGCTGGCTCTGGTTCTGTTCAGCTCTCGCCTTGAGTCGGCATGGAGGTCCTAGCTCCCAGCTTCCCTCGCGCTGCCTCTTGACCTTAAGAAGGAAGGTTCCTAAATGGCAGGGGCCAGGTGGAAATTCTCTGCTGCCTCTCCAACTTTCAGGATGGGCACCTGGGAGACTGAGGGCTTCCTGGCCCCCCGTGCTGCTTATCGTACCTCCCACCACCTGCACACGGGATGGATAGGGCTGTCTACCTCCCAGCAAGAGAGCCCTGGCCTGCATCCCGCTGTCCCCCACAGCGGGGAACGGCGCCAGGACCGCTTCGCCCCGAGCCTCAGGCTGCCGCATTGCATGCTGGGACTCAGCTCCCACCGCTCCCTCGGTTCAGGTGCTGCGGATGAACTGCGCTGCCGCAACTCCCTCGCAGCCGAACACGGTGGGGATCGGGTACGGCTTGACAAGCTTGGTGAAGAAGGGAATTTGACCGGGAGAATAAAAGCACATTCTAGGTACAAGGGGCACAGCAGAGTATGAAAGACTTCAGTCACCAGTGAAATTTAAAAGCACAGTCATCAGGGGGAAGGCTTGTACAATTCAAAAGGGTAGCAAGGCATGTTTGGTTAATTAGTTCATTCTTTCCGAGGAAGAAATGAACATCACTCTTACTACTCTATGCTTTTGCAAAATTATATATATTACTTTTTATACAACTTTTCATAGTCAGAATTTCCACATTAAACTTGATAATACAGTCGGAAATGTGAAACTATAGTTCTGTCTTTTTTTGTAATTACAAATTTGGGGGGTAATTTTTTACTATTTTCAGTCTTGTTTGATTTCATGTAAAGAGTTTTAATGAATTATGTTAGAATATACATATTCCAGGGGAAAAAATTACCTGATTTCTGTTGAGACACTGTCATGTGTGTGTGCACGTGCACACACATGCAGAAAGAGACACACGGATCTACAGCGCTCAAATCCATACTTCAGAAGAGACATCATTTACTCCTCACCGTGAGAGAAGAACTTACCATTGTCATTAAAAAGACAATGAGAAATTAGACCTCTGGCGAATTGTATATATGAAAAAACTCAATAGCCTCTTACAAATAAAGATGCAAGCTATATTGAAAGTATTTTAATATAGCTTGATCAGAAGTAATTTATTTTACAAAGGGCTTTAATTCTCATAAGTAAGTAAAAGCTGTTCCGTTTTTAATAAAAGTCATTCAATTTTCTTAATCCCTGTGCAATACTACCTGTACTAAGATAATAGGTCCATATTATCAGCTGCTTATGTTCTCAGTGCTTTACATGTGTTAAATCCTGACAAATACCTCATGCTATTTGCTACTATTAACTCCATTGTACAATTGAGGAGAAAGGGACACAGTGGTTACACGATTTACCCAAAGACACACAGCTGTTGTTCTGAGCCACTACACTGTTGAAACAGGTACTGGTAATCTAAAATATAGCTGAACAAAAGTAGGGTCATTTTCAGTAACATTCAGCTTAGTTGCCACTGAGTAGAACAACCTCTGTTATTTGGAAGACCCGCCAAAATCAATTGCGTACCTGCTAATGTATCATATTTCCCACGGGAATACTCATTGAAGAAGGATAGGACAGGACAGGATAGGACAGATAGGAAACATGCTTAAAAATCTTCAAAAATTCCCATACACTAGAGGCAGGAGTGGGACTTTTGACAGGGAGCTTTGGTAACATTGGAATCTCAGTCTTTTCAGAAAACAGTTTACTATTTAGACCTAACCCAAATATTCCACTGACAAATTCAGGATTAAGGAATGACCTTCCCTTCAAGAAATCTATTTCCTTAAAGAAAATGTTTTATTTCTCATCTATATTATTGAAATTGTCATCCAGTTGAAATTGGAAATCATGGACTAATTTAGGAAAAGTGTGGAATTAGGCTAACATAGATCAGAAATATAGTGTACAAGGCAAGATTTCATCCCCAAAGTGAGAAAACAATATTGTTCTTTAACCATAAGCCAAATCTGAGTTAGTTCTACAGATTATTCAGGTCCAGTTTTAGGATTCCAGGAGGAGTCCCATCTTCCTGCCCCGGCATGACACAGGATCCAGTCCCTGATGACCACTTCTGCCCAATGAGAGACTGAATATACAAATGGACAATGGCCACAGTACACACAAAAACAGAACTTCTGACCCATAACGTGCAGCAACCAGCCCAGGAACCAACCTGCTAGCCTTGGTAGCCACTGCAGGAAGCCTAACGATAATCCCTTGTAGCAATTGGCCTCATACAGCCCGTACTTGGTAAATATCGTATAGCTTCTCTAATTTGTGCCCCTGCTTCCAATTAAGGACTGGATAAATCTCTGCTAAATACAGAAGAACCCAAATACACACACCTAATGCATCACATAGGATGGCCTGCTTCTGGTTACTCTGTCTACAGCTTCCCCCTGCCAACAGCTTCCAATCAGGGCATACCTGATGGCTTCTCTCTTTTTTTTTGTCTTTTCACTATAAAGCTTTCCCTTGCCCCCTGCCTGCCTTTGAGTCTCTGCCAAACACAAGTGGTGGCGGCTGACTCCCTAGCTATAGTAAACTCTGGATAAAGAGGCTGTGTTTGTTTTCATTTGGGTGGCCTTCGTTGATTTCCACGTCAAGGAGCTCTTCCCAACTCTGCAGCCTCATCCTCACAGTGGTAACCACTCTAAGCATTCACTCAGCACATCAAAGAAAAGCCACAGAAGGCCATCCTAAGAATTTGTAGAAGACCCAGGTTATGTTTGAAAAGTAGCATCAGCCTCCTGATAAAATAATATATACGCGGGTCAGCCTCCGGCTGTCACTTTTATGGAGCTTGCGCCTATAGCAATTCATCCTAGCTACACAGCACAATCACTTGAGGGAGGTTTAAAACTTGCCCATGACTGTGCCCTATTCCAGGTCACTCGGACTTGCTTTGTCTGGGGTATAGTTTAGCCAGGACCATGGTAATCTGGAAACCACTAAAATAGACTTGCAAATTAATTTCTATCCAATCGAGAGATTTGTTCCTTTTGCAGATCTCTTTATGCTTTTCATACTGTTTCACGAGGCTATTTAAAGATCAAAGAAATGGTTATGGTATCACACAACCCATCCCTTTCTCCCTATGTAACTATGTCAACTGACAGTGTGTGGAGGCAGCTACCACACAGTGACATTCTGGTGAGAAAAAAAGAGAAAGAATAAATTTAAGGAGTAGTGATGATACAACTGGGCTTGAGTAAAATATAATTTTTCATAAGAGTAGGTGACAAAATATGGGCCTATCCTGATTTTTCTCTCTCATCATTACCTAAAATAACATTTCAACTCAATTAGATACCACTGAGTATAGATCACTGCTAAATTCTTTAGCTTGAGTAGTGATTTGACTCTGACATGAAAATTAACATTCACTGAGGAGACTAGTTTTAGACATAAGACAAACATGAGCTTCTAACTTTGTCAATCAGTGGCTTAAATCTAAAAAACAACATATTGCTGCAACTCAAAATATATTGCTGCAACTCAAGTAAATATTTATCAGTATTTTTTCTAGAGCTGAGTCAAAGACAAAGATGGTTTTCTAGTTGTCAAGAATTCATTTTGGCAGCAGCCTATAAATTTCTGTGCATTTTCTCCTACATAAGCCATGGGTGAATTACATACACACACACACACACACACACACACATAGATACATATGTGTATGTGTGTGTGTGTGTGTGTGTGTGTGTATAAATACTCTTTGATGTTAATGGGATAAGGTTTCACTTGGAGGCAAACACTGGAGGCAAACACATACCCAAGTTATAGCCTTGGTTTGAATAGCTTTCCCAATCAATCTTCACAAATAATGGATTAATGGGAAGGCAGTTAACTTTTAAAGACAGCACAGCCAGAGGCTGATTGATTTTAGAGGTTTCATAGCAACTATTTAAAGTCCAGATATTAAGACACAGAGACCTACAAGTCCACCAAACAAAACCAACCAAAGGTGAAGGGGTGGAAGAAATAATTAAAAAGTAAAGACAGGATCAGAGTTCTAGGAATCTGTACACAACACAAGCCTATACTGACAGATAAATGACCACATGTGACACCATGATGATGTTATCGAGTCTAAGCTCCTACTTCTCGCTGCACGACAGGCCAATAAATCAAGAGACAAGCTGTTGGGCCAAGGAATAACAACTTTATTTGGAAAGCGGGCAGACCGAGAGGTTGGTGAACTCATGCCCCAAAGAACCATCTTTCCTGATTTAGAATTCAGGCTTCTTTTATACTAAAAGGGGAGGGAGGAAAGTCAAACATTTCCTGGTTCTGGTCAGCCTCTGAAGGGATGTGTTAATTTCTTCCTCCCTGCTGTAGTTCACAGGTGGGCCTGGTCAGGATGTTTCCTGTGTGCTAAACAAAAGTATTTTAGCTTAATGCTCATTACCTGGGAGGCAGGGTTCCCAGACATGGGCCATTATGTATAATTTAAGCTTACAGGCAACATCCCTTTAGTGATTAGCTTGTAATAGAGTACAGAAAGTTCTTCCCTATTACAATGAGTAGATTTAAGACTTGTAACCATATCTCGAATTCATTCCTTTTATGACCAAATCTAAATTTCAGAACTGACTTTTGACTAAAAAAGACTTAAAGAGAGAAGCTTTAAGTAGGTATAAAACTCAAAATCATTCAAATAATAAACTGTAGAATGTACGATGTTTAAAACAGAGATACAAAGGGGCCTCTCAAAAATTTTGAATTTTGTGGAGCGGAGGTGGGGAGAAGTTTAGAACATTAATAGGTGTGTAACTTGGATAAAATAAAATATGCTTCGAACTAAGGAAGAGGAAGGCCAGTCTAAAGAAAATTCTCATGTAAGGTTAGAAATGGATAGTTACAAAAAATGATAATACAAGTAAAAATGATGTTCACCAAACATGAGGTTGATGCTGTTGACAATCTAAACACACAACATACAGTCAAGCAAGAAAAAAGATGAAAGCCATAGAAAGTATCCCATATAAATGAATCCGAGGACATTCTGTCTACATTTGCTCATATACAGATTGTGGAATGCATACCGTGTGAGCTCAGGTATAGGAGTTTATGTGAATCCTCCTCCATTTATTGCAAACAACACAGATTAACATGCCTTTAAATCTATGATAGAACAACTAAAGTCAAATGGTAATGAAGGTGTGTCTTTAAAAGAAAATAGGTTTAAATGTGTAGAATAAAGAACTTTTCTTCTGTTTTTGTTTTTCTTTCTTCTTAATAGGCTCATGTAAAAACTCTTGACTGGGGGCTTCCCAGGTGGTGCAGTGGTTAAGAATCCGCCTGCCAATGCAGGGGACACGTGTTCGAGCCCCGATCCAGGAAGACCCCACATGCCGTGGAGCAACTAAGCCCGTGCTCCACAACTACTGAGCCTGTGCTCTAGAGCCCGCAAGCCACAACTACTGAGCCCATGCTCTGCAACAAGAGAAACCACCGCAACGAGAAGCCCGCGCACCACAACAGAGGGTAGCCCCCGCTCGCCGCAACTAGAGAAAGCCGGCAAACACCCAACACAGCAATAAATAAATTTATTTTTTTAAAAACTCTTTTTTTAATTTAATTTAATTTTATTTATACAGCAGGTCCTTATTAGTCATCAATTTTATACACATCAGTGTATACATGTCAATCCCAATCGCCCAATTCATCACACCACCACCACCACCCCCCAGCCGCTTTCCCCCCTTGGTGTCCATATGTTTGATCTCTACATCTGTGTCTCAATTTCTGCCCTGCAAACCGGTTCATCTGTACCATTTTTCTAGGTTCCATATATATGCGTTAATATACAATATTTGTTTTTCTCTTTCTGACTTACTTCACTCTGTATGACAGTCTCTAGATCCATCCACGTCTCTACAAATGACCCAATTTCGTTCCTTTTTATGGCTGAGTAACATTCCATTGTACATATGTACCACATCTTCTTTATCTGTTCATCTGTCAATGGACATTTAGGTTGCTTCCATGTCCTGGCTATTGTAAATAGTGCTGCAATGAACATTGTGGTACATGACTCTTTTTGAATTATGGTTTTCTCTGGGTATATGCCCAGTAGTGGGATTGCTGGATCATATGGTAATTCTGTTTTTAGTTTTTTAAGGAACCTCCATACTGTTCTTGAATGTATTACTACAGACAACTGCTTGTTTTTCACAGCCCAGGAAGAGCGGCAGAGGATGTAAATGGCTGCTGTATTAGTTTGCTGCTGCTGCTGAAACAAATGACCACAAACTTCGTGTCTTAAAGCAACACAAATGTATTATCTTACAGTTCTGGATGTCAGAAGTCCAGAATTAGTTTCACTGGGCTACAATCAAGGTGTCAGCATGGTGATATTCCTTGTGAAACTCTAGGGGAGAGTCCGTTTCCTTCCCTTTTCCAGCTTGTAGAGGCCGACTGCCTCATGCACAGCCCTCTGATCTCTGCTTCCACCATCATATCTTCTTCCTGACTCTCCTGCTACCCTCTTTCACGTATTCTTGTGATTACACTGGGCGCATCTGGATAATCCAGGATAAAATCCCCATCTCAAGAGCCTTAATCTAATCACATCTGCGAAGTCCCTTTGCCAGTCCCGTTGTAAGGTAACATTCAAAGATTCCAGGGATTAGCATGTGGACATCCCTGGAAGGCCATTGCTCTACCTACCACAATTACCAAACTGTAGGTGTAGAATCAAAAAATAAAATTGTTTTCAGATTCAAATCATTGCCCAGTGATTATTAGAAAGTATTGATAGTTTTGAGTCTGATTTAGTGACACACATATACTGCTTTAATGATGAGACTTTCTATTTTGAGTAAGCCATTAGGGTTAACAATGGAATCCACATGTGTGACTATAATTTCAGAGCAACAGGACTATATCATTCCCAAAGTCACTTGGAAGATTATCCCAACCCTCTCCTCAATGCACAAAGCTGAAAGAGGTTCTTCTCTTCATCTTGAGCACCTGCTTCTTCTCCAAGTCTCAGCTGTATTTCCTGCTTCTCTATGAAACCCCTCCTGAACCACCACTCCCATCCCTCAGGAAGGTCCCTCCTTAACCTCAACGGGCTTCTATGACAACACCTCTCAGGTGATCTGGGTCTCCACTTGCTGGAATGAAAGTGTCTGGAGGGTCAGCATCATAAGTGACATGTCATCTCACCCAGAAGCCAGAATACAGCATAGCATAGTGATTACAAGTACAGCTTCACAGCCATACTCCAGGAGCTCAAGTCCTGCCTCTGCCATTTACTGAATGACCTTAGGCACTTTAAACGGCCTTCCCCCATCTCTAAATGAGGATAATGATAGTACTAAGGTAAGCAGGGCTTTCTGAGAATTAAATGAGTCAGCGTATAAAGAGTTCTAGTACCTAGTATATAGTAAGTATTGTATAAGTGCCTGTGATTGCTACCTTAAGTAATTATTACAAATTCAAACATTTCAAGAGTTGGAACTGGATAAAATTGAGCTGGATATCTCTTACAAAAATCTTATTATAAGAATTAACCCTCGGGGCTTCCCTGGTGGCACAGTGGTTGAGTCCGCCTGCCGATGCAGGGGACGCGGGTTCGTGCCCAGGTCTGCGAGGATCCCACATGCCGCGGAACGGCTGGGCCCGTGAGCCATGGCCGCTGGGCCTGCGCGTCCGGAGCCTGTGCTCCGCAATGGGAGAGGCCGCAACGGTGGGAGGCCCGCGTACCGCAAAAAAAAAAAGAGAATTAACCCTCGAGAAGGGGAAAGAAAGAGAGGGCAGTGTTTAACATGCCCAATCACATTGTTACCTTCTCTCTAAAAAAAGTGGCACAGAATTATTAACCTGAAAAGGAAGTTAAATGTCCTTGGGATGCATTGTTTTTCTATTAAAGAATAATTTTTCATGTTCCAAAAGGCCATATTTTTCTTTATATCTCTTGAATTTTAGAGTTACTTGCTTCATTTACTCCAGAAAAATAGAATTTAAGACTGCAAATGATGCAAAAATTGAGTGGCCATGATTCATAAGGAAAGTGGAAAGGATTCAGAGGACACAGGCATCTCTTCATTTAGACACCTTTGATGATGTAGTTAGAATGTTCAGAGCATTCATGCTGTGCCCAGCTACTTCACATGTGCGTGAAGTCACAGCAACGATGACCTCCTAAGTATGTGCTATTTCCATTAACTGATTATTTGCAACCTGAAATTGCCATGTTTTAGACTTTGATTCCTGGAGGGAAAATTGGGTAAGCCTCACTTCAGTTCCTTTTCTAGTCATATTAGATGATATTTTGATATTTCTGAATAAATACTCCATTTTATTACCAAATTATTTTGAGAGTTGTTATTTGTATCTCAAAATATCACACTTAAAGACGAAGGCTCAAGTCCTTCATAGTCATAAGAAATTTTTCTGCAGATAAATGCATTTTAATAGGTGAGTCCACAAAGCTATCTAATAAACAGCTATTTCTAACTAAGGGACAGGGGAGTGGGGGGCAAGTTAACTAGAAACGATAAGCTTCTCTGAGTTATAACGTGAAGTTAGATGGAGGATATTTCCAGTTTATTGGCTAAGATCATTGTGTTTGAGGTCATAATTGAACAAGGGATGAGCTTGGCTGGCCTCTGGGATTGATTTCCACTCTGTTTTTGACAACTTAGTTAAAAGCTGGCTAAACAGGTATAAGTTAGCTCAATGGGACAACAGGCTGATACCAGTTCTGAGTTCTGGAACGACCCCCTTTCCAACAGGGCCACACTCCCACCAGAGAACCACCACTGTTTCAAGGACACTTGGATGTTTCCAGCCCCTGATCTCCTTAAACATAGGTAGCATCATAGCACAGGCCCCACAGCCAGGAGCGCAAGCCACTCAGTAGTCAGAGTGTTAAGATGGCCCCAGGATTCCAGCCCCTTGTAGAACTTTGTATAACCTCCTCCCCTTGAGTGCAGGCAAAACCTATGAATGTGATAGGATATCACTCCTGTGATTAGGTTACATTATAAAGCAGAAGAGATTTTGTAGATGTAATTGAACTCTAATTTCATTAACTTTAAGTTACTCAAAAGCGAGACTATCCTGGGTGGGCATGACCTAATCGGGGAAGCCCTTCAAAAAGTCTTAAAGGTCAAAGACACAAAGAAGTCGGAGAGGACGTGAAACATGAGTAAAATTGTTCCCACTGCCCTTGTAGAAGAAAACTGTCATGTGTTTCTTAGCATATAGTGGTCTCTAGGAGCTGAGAACAGCTCCAAACTGACAGCAAGCATGAAATTGAGGGCCTCAGCTGCAAGGTAATTCTGCTAATAAGCATAGAGGACTCCCAGCCTTAGACGAGACCATAGGATGCATCCTTCATCTCTTTTTAAAATTATTGTAACCCTGCCAACATCCTGATAACATTCCTTTGTAACTAAACCAAATACTGGTAACTCATTTACTTCGTGGTCTTTTAATGTTTATGAGTGTACATATTATTTGCAAATACCACTTTTTAAATAGTTAATTTTATCTTAGATATATGTACTATGTCTTGAGTTAGGTCATAAATTATTTTAAAATGGAAAACACATTTCAGTTTTTGCATATCCCACCGTCATTTACTTTTGGCCTTAAAACACAACTTCTTAAAAAAAAACTTTGAATATTTGTCATTCAACTTTAGCTCTTAAAATAATTAGCTTAAAATAATCCTTAGAGCTTTTAATATGATGATGGTATTACAAGTGGCCATATGTCGTGTTGCTTTTCAAGACTACCATGCTTAAAAACCGATTATTCCCTACAGCAGAAACTAACACAACATTGTAAAGCAACTATACTCCAATAAAAAAAAAAAAAAACTGATTATTCCCATAATAAAAGACAAAACCCAAGAGTCTCATTCAAAATTTTTCTCTTTTTTAATGCTAATTTTTGTATATTTCTGTTCTCACTTCTCTGGAATTATAAAGAATGGTGTATAGTTTCTACTTTGTTTTCATATGAATAAGTTATCATTTTCATGTTAATTCCTACAAAACGCTGTTGAGTTGACCAAGTATTTGTTACCTGTTCACACCATCACCACTCCGATATAAAAGACATCCTCTCCTTGACCCATCACTCAGGTACTTCCCTGACATGTCACTGCATGTAACCTACTGCAAAGTGATTTTACATGTAGCAACTAAGGCATTAATAGGATGAACTGATCCATGCCACTGTACCAAGGATATCTTAACTGCAGGCCTTTAGAGAAAAGTGCTAACAACAATAATGGTTACAGTATTGCATACTATGCCTTAGCCGCGTTAAACCCTTACAACAAACTTGTAAGGAAGATATTATCTCCATTTTCTAGATTGGGAATTGAAGATCAGAGAATGTAAATTTCTTGTTGAAGACTTTGGGCTTTTTTTCTTCTATTCAACATCTTTACTTTAAAGACTATATTATACTACCAGCACAACTCTCCCACTTTATTGCCTGAACTTTTAAAGTTATTTGAGCAAGTACATTGTGTACAGTATCCTAATTGGACATGATGTGGGAGAGGCAAAGTTGTCTATACAGTGGACAACAATGGAACATACTTTCCATAGTGAGAGTTCTTTAAATGCATCTTTTTATATATTTATTTATTTATTTATTTATTTACTTATGACTGCACTGGGTCTTCGTTGCTGCGTGCCAGGCTTTTCTCTAGTTGCGGCGAGCGGGGGCTACTCTTTGTTGCTGTGCGCGGGTTTCTCACTGTGGTGGCTTCTCTTGTTGCATAGCATGGGCTCTAGGAGTGCGGGTTTCAGTAGTTGTGGCACGTGAGCTCAGTAGTTGTGGCTTGCGGGCTCTAGAGCGCAGGCTCAGTAGTTGTGGCGCACAGGCTTAGTTGTTCCGCGGCATGTGGGATCTTCCCGGACCAGGGCTCGAACCCATGTCCCCTGCATTGTCAGGCAGATTCTTAACCACTGTGCCACCAGGGAAGTCCTAAATGCATCTTTGATATGACAGATATCACCTTCAAAGTATTGGCTAATTTAATTTTTTTTTTTTTTTTTTTTTTTTTTTGTGGTACGCGGGCCTCTCACTGTTGTGGCCTCTCCCGCTGCGGAGCACAGGCTCCAGACGCGCAGGCTCAGCGGCCATGGCTCACGGACCCAGCCGCTCCGCGGCATGTGGGATCTTCCCCGACCGGGGCACGAACCCATGTCCCCTGCATCGGCAGGCTGACTCTCAACCACTGCGCCACCAGGGAAGCCCTAATTTAATTTTTTGAAGATAAAACACTGTAAAAACTGAAATTAAAAATCTCTACCATGTTCTAGAGAACACTGAGTCACAGTCAGGTAAGATGAATCAGTATAATACAAACTTCACATGACTATCATTTCTGCCCTACCTACTCCTCCCCAATCCATAATCAGTATTAAAAGCCCACCACTTTGCTTGATAAGAGAAAGCCTGAGGGTCTGCATATCAGATAATGTCCCCATTGATGGCAGTGTGATCCTGGAGATGGTTTACGAGCCAGTTGGCCAATATCCCTGCAGACAACTGGGCCCTTGGAGAGCAAATGGCTACAGCCACCTCATTACTTCCAGGAATGTGGTCACTCCACTTACTGGTTTTCTGCCTTAATTTCAGATTCTACTGAATTTCTCCACTTGGTTGGGCGCTAGAACTGAGGCTCTGGCTGCTTCCCAGCACTGGCTCCCTTCCTACTCCCACACGCATCTGACAGGGTAATCTAAATAATCTAATTGCCACGCATAAAACCTGGAGCGTTCGTTCTAAATTCATTTTCAACTCTGCTTGCCCCCATCCCATCAACCCTTCTTATGAACGCTACAGGACTATTACATTTTGGTTAAACTCCGCTATTACAGTTTGATTAAACTAGCAGTTCTATTCAGGTTCCACTGCTCTGTGCCACTGCTGAGACCGTCAGCTTGGAACGGCCTCTGTACAAGGAGCCATTAGCTGACCTCCTTGGGCTCAACTGTCCTCCTTGTCGTCCTGGCACCCTGTATAAGCCTCCTGCACAGTAAGTAAAACAACACATTGAAATTCTGTGTTCACACGTTTCTTGTCCCCGTCTAAATGCTCAGCCGCAAAGTGTAGTTGAAAAGCCTCCACCTTTCTGGCTGTGACAGTAAAACGAAAGGAAAGCGGTGGATATAGAGATGCTGAAGAAGGAAGAATGAGTAATTTGTGACCGCTCGAAGAGATCGGTGAAGGTAGCAGAGAAATAAAAGTGTCTTGAAGGGTCTCTGAGTATAGGTTATCAGGAAAAGATAACACATTGATCTAAAGAGGACAGACATGATTTCTGCCTTCTAGGTTAGTATCTGATTTATCAGGTCTTGTAGCATGAATAATATTTTTAAAAGAAATATTTAAAACAGACATTTTTTGTACGTTGCAAATGCCAAACAAAATCAGAAGTGGCAAGTTATTTGGAGTCTTTGGGTAGAGGGATCTGTAAACAGCATGCTGGAGGATTACATATAACCATTAGCAGAGTAAAATATTATCTATTGTCTGTCTATCTATCTATCTCTCTCTGTCATAAATTTCTCAGCTTCTTTTTGTTTAGTAAACTTTGACAAATTTAAGGAATAAAAACCAATTATTTCATAGCCTGAGAACATATATTTCAATTAACCTCGGAGAAGTTTCAGTGATAGATTGAAATCAAGATTTTCCTGTAAAATCACTATCTCATTCTTCAGTACTAAGGATTTAATTTCCATTGTGAAACAACTCATGGTATGCATGCACACCTGGAAGAACAGGTCCCTTTTAATTTTTTAAAGGTGCAACATAATAAATGAAATATGTTACTGTGGTTGAGTAAAATATAAATAATCATGATTTATTATAATTCATTTAATAGCTCTAGTTCTTTGCAATGTAGAGCACTAATATGGGTAGGGCACATTCCTATCTAATAGAATTTTGAATGTATGTTTTCTGGTTTTAAGCAAAATTTAAATTAAATAACAGTGTATTACAAATGCTGAAATGTTAAGTGGTCAAGACGAGTTAGCTAAATGGTTATCATCAATTTAAATAGCTTGTTAAAGACCAGTTGCTGATTTTGTTGTACTTGAAATTCTGATGTTCAAAATACGAAAATATTTTTTAAAAAAGAGCTTTTCTTCTTATTTTTCATAAATCCTCGAAGTTCACTTATAAATTAGAAAAGGTTATTTCTTTACAACTTTGTTGAGTAAAAACCTTCTGGGTTTTTCTTCATAGCTAGATGTGTCCAGGGGCATATTTTAAAAATGTAACAGTTGCCACTGGAGAGCAACTGTAAGCCTCAAATGTTTCCTGCCACAGACTTTTAAATCTCACAAGATTGTGTAACCCTGTAAAACACACTGGCGGATTAAAGCTCTCTAGAGGGGCAATTACCTTAGCTTTTCTCAATGCTTGAGGTATCAAAGATGGTCAGTATTCAATAGCATTCACCTATAGCTTCTGAATCCTTAGATATAGCAAAAGAAGTGGATTTGAAATTATGAGGCATTTCTGAAAACGGTACAATTAGTACCATTTCTCTCTCTCTCTCTCTCTCTCTCTCTTCCATTTTGAGAGCAGAGTCTGTACATCTTTATATACCTGTTTTCTAGCACACGCTTCAACATGGAAGGCACTTGGTAAGTGTCTGTTCAATTACATTGAAGAGCAAGTTGTAAAATTTTAACCAACTTTTGCTTTTCTATTTTGTCTAGGTCTTCTTTTTACACATCAAGTGACAGATACTTCAACCCAGACTGTATTTGTCCTGAAGCCTTTAAACAACCCAACTAAAGGAATTCAACCTTTGTCAGAAGGAGCAAGTATTGAATCTCTACTTTCTAAGACATCTGGGTGGGGTGGGGGTAGATATTTGAGTGGGAGACAGGAAAACATAGTTATCAGTGATGCGGAAGAACAGTCCACAAAACCTTCGATTCAGGTTATATTCCTGTTCCTGCCAAAAATAAGAGATGTCATTAAAATGTAACAACATGCGATGCCAGAAAGTACTCTGTGTGAGCCTTATTTCAGACAGGTTTTACTCAGTATACCACCATGGCATGGATTTTTATAAAATATTGCATTATACATACCACACACAATCTCAAAAAATTCAAATATGATCCTTTGTAAACAGAGTGGGGAAGAGAATGAAAAACTAAAGGAAACAAATATAAATGAATTAAAATTCCTTATTCAGAAAGAAAGCTACATACAAAAAGCATATCACACTTTTTAGAATACAAACACAGTTATAATAAAGCAAAAGTAAAAGCCAATAACTGGAATTGGCTCTTCCTCGACCTCACGTATCTCTACATTCAATCAATCATGACATTCTGTCAGTCTTACATGTTCACACGGAACAAGTCTGTCTCCACTGTCACTGTCTCAATTTATAGCTCTTATTACTTTTTACAGGAATTAATTCACCCGCTACATATCGGATTCTGTGTTCCCAAGACAGACTCTATTCCCCTTCCCTCATCATTCCTTCCTTCATATTGCCAAGTTTTAACTTTACAAAAGACAGATCTAATCTATGTCACACATGTGTACATATAACGCTTCTAACAATAAGATGATCCCCTAGAGAGTATCAGTACTTAGGTCTTTGCTTTACATATAAGCCTCATGACCTGGGATGCTTCCTGACTATTTCTTTAGTTTCACCTGCTGCCACTCCTCACTTTCAGCCAGTCCTTCTGGACTCCCTGTAGTGCCTTCCAATGCTCCACGCTTTGCGAGGCTCCTTCGGACTGGAACGTGCTTCCCCCTACTTCCCCCTCCTGGCTCTTCTGTTTGTCCAAGAAATAGCTTTCTCTGGTGTTCTGCCTATAACCAGCCCAGAAGCCTTGTATTCCTCTCTCTCATCATGGCGATCACACTGCTGTGCTTTTCTACAGAACTAGAAAGTGGCAATGTTGAGCTTTAAGCCCAGGGTGGGCTAGTTAACAGTTAGCCAAAACAGCAACTGAGCACGTTGCGTGTAATAGAACTAACCACCCTATAAGCACCCTGAATAGTACTGTACATTTTCTTGTAAGAAAATCAAAACCTTAGGCATAAAATATGATCTCAAAAGTCTTTAAGTATCTGGGAGTCAAAACTTCCATTCTCAACTGTTAGCAAGAAGTTACCGATTCTGACCATTGTAACATTTCAAAGCCACTGATGCTGCAGACATGTGTCATGATAGGTAGCACAGTGTAGAGGCTTACTAAATATCTGCTGAGTGAATAAATGAATAAAAGGAGCAGAGTAAGGTAGAAGCCCAGGAAGCCTCAAAAATGATAAGAGTAAGGAACACTTTAATAGACTGAATAAACAATCACCCCACCCAGTGAAAAGTAATTGTTTGTATGAAACCAAATACATCCAGGAAATGTAAACATTATTTCACTAAGAATTTTTATAATATTCTCAGTTGGTATTTCTTCTTTCTTTCTTAGGTATAATTCTCTAATGCATCAGTGCCAACTGAAAAATAACCAGAGTCCCAATGACTGCAATTATAGGGTTCATTTAATATGGGACATATTCACCTGGTATAATTCATGGGGATAAATTTCCAAACTCATAGTCAGTGAAAACTATAATAACTCATCTTATATCAACTCTAGTAATATTACTGGTCATATACTGATTTTTAAAGGAAATGAGAGGAAACATATAGGTTACCAAATAAATCAGAATGGCGTTACATCAGGAATCTAGATTGAAGTGAAGTGCATATCACAGCCTGCTTTTCATTTGAATTACTTTAAGTCATGTTCTTCTGTCTTCCCCAAATGGCTTGGGGTCCCTGAGTGGCAGGGATTTATGATTTTACCCCACTAGCCTGACTAGGAAAAAAACTCACGTGTCGTTTTAGCGGTTGAGTAGATGGATGGATAATTTCTTTACCTACCACACTCACCCTCCAAAATATAGAAACTCCAGGGTAACTCTGATATTTCTTTTGCTGCGCATCACACTGGAAGCTCACTTAGAAAATAAGCAGAACCCCTGTAATGGCAACTGTTAGACAAATAGGTACTTACTCTGTTTATATCTCTTACTTTTAGAAGAATGTAAGGCTTAAGAAATTCTTGTTGAAGAAGAAGGAGATTACTTGAATTAGCTCTATGTGTATTAAATAAATTTAATTAATTAATTTTTTTAAAAAAGTCTTGTTGAACATAAAGAGTAAAGACTGATCACAACCTTCAGTCCCAGCCACTCTGCTAAAAATGCTACATTCAGTTCTGGGCATCAATTGTATCTTTTAATTAAAAAAAAATAAAAACAGCACATTCGAGAAGATGCAATAAATTTCAACTCTCGGATTAGCCATTTGCTTGCGGTATTTCACCTCGTATTTGACTAGCAGGTGAAATTAAATACATTTATTTTCAACAATATCCAATTAGTTCCAAGCATATAGCCTTAAAACTGTGAAGATATACTTTGTGAAAGGTTGCCTTAAGTGCAGTCACAGAAGTCCACCTAAAAAAGTGGATTGTACAAATTAAGAAGAAATTCATTTCAGAACCAATTAATTAATGCCCTAGGAAATCGTTTTCCCTTAATATTTTTTACTCGTGTGATTGGGAATATAGAAAGAAAACTAGAAAGCATTCAATATTGTTATACCTAGAACTAGAAAGCTCATGAATATTGTTATATCAAAGATAATATTGAAGACTTCCCTGGTGGTGCAGTGGTTAAGAATCCACCTGCCAATGCAGCAGACATAGGTTCGAGCCCTGGTCCGGGAAGATCCCACATGCTGCGGAGCAACTAAGTCTGTGCGCCACAACTACTGAGCCTGCGCTCTAGAGCCCAAGAGCCACAACTACTGAGCCCTCGTGACACAACTACTGAAGCCCGTGTGCCTTGAACCCGTGCTCCACAACAAGAGAAGCCACTGCAAGGAGAAACCCGCGCACTGCAACAAAGAGTAGCCCCCGCTCACCACAACTAGAAATAGCCCGCGTGCAGCAATGCAGACCCAATGCAGCCAAAACTAAATTAATGAAATAAATTAATTTAAAAAATAATAATACTGAAATGGTGATCTCATTGATTTTTTCGATAGAGCAAATTTTTAAGGTGTACTGTATTGCTTGTGCAGAGTAACGAGGAAATATTAAAGAGAGCTGAGCTAGATGAATAGGGGTCAGTAGTCAAAGAAAGAGTGAGACACAAAGTGCTCTGAATGTCTCTGATATTTTTCTTTTTCAGAAAGAGACTGGGATTAATGAACACCGTTCAAAGGCATATCAGATATTTCACAGAATCATATCCACTCTGGGAGACTGGCTCAAGGGGTATTGGTCCTGGTTTAGCTGTGGAAACAGAGTTCTCATTCAAAATTGTAAATCTGAAGTTTTTCTTTTTCACTGTGATCTTCATTAAATACAGGTTGCTTTTCCTGATTAAGGAGGGAATAAAAGTAGGGAGGAATACTAATGTGTTTTGTTGAGATGTTGAAATTTTTCTCAAAAAGATGGAAGAAAAATTTTTTTTTAAAGGAAGACAAAACCGGAAGACGCCAGAAAGAAATCAAAATCAGTACCAAGGGAGGAGTGATATGGCAGTTAAGAGGTTCTTTCCATAAACAGTGACTCATGCCTTCTGGAGAAGACACTAGGCTCATGATTACAACTGAAAACCTGCACTTGCAGCCGCCCATCAGAGGCCACGGGCACCAAGCTCCTGAGAGACACACACGTAGGGATGATCGGTGATGCTGCTGAGGGCTATAGAGACGAGACGGCTGTGTGTGTAACTGACAAGACCAATGGATGAGTGAGCAGGTTTCCTGGAGGGTGACAGATGTGCTTCTGCGATCTGTCGAGTGTGGCAATCTCTACCCACCACCTCTGATTCATGTTTGAACAAATGATACAACCGGAAGAGACACAGAACCATCTTTAAGTGTTATAAGTTCTTGAGCAGGAAAGGGAAGGGTGTAGACAGTTATTGTGTTAAATTTCTCCTTCCAAAATAAATTTAGGTTTTCACTAAAGTGGGGCAAAGACAATTGAACACTTCATGACACTGACATGTGTAAATGGCTTAAGATCCTGTGATCTTAGAGAATTACAGGAATCTTAAGATAGCCATATACTAGAAACAGACACTGGTAGACTGAGAAACTTTAAAAATAAATCAGTGAACAACCAATTGGTTCTTAACGTTTAAATAAGAGCATATCCACTTGAAAAGTTACGAAAAACCATTTAAAAAGACAAAGAATATTTAGCCACAAGAGAAATGCACTGGAGATGATGGAAAAGCATGCATAAGAGAAAACACTGGTGTGAACAGATGCTACATTAAGATTGAGTGGAACAATGTACGGCGAACATCTGTCCCAGTTCCCAATACTAGGAGAGCATTCTACAAATTTTAAATTAGACAAATTTTAAATTGAATTTAAAGAAGTTATTAGAATGATGATTGTTCATTTGTTTTACCTACGTTGTGTTTGGTTGGTTTTGGCTTGACAAAGAAAGCATCCCAGGGAATAAAGGGAGAATCTGCGTGCTCTGGGTTTTACAGATTAGAAGTGGAAAAGTGCCAGAGGAAACAAACTGCAAAATCAACTTTTGGGAAGGGGACGTGAGAAACACAGGAAGCAAATCACAACACAACTGGAACTCGGTAACATAAAGGAGAAAAGAATTTGGAGGGGGATAGCAGGATGTCAGAAACTCTCTGGCAGAAGCAGTTAGAGAGCACCAGGCCCAGATAAAAGGAAAGAGAGAAGGGTCAGGGAGTGCAAGCGTCTGTGGCAACCAGGCAGTGGGGGTTAGCGGAGGAGCACACTGCGCGCGATCCCAGCAACGCCTCTGAGGAAGGGGCCCATCAGAAGACAGCTTAAAAAAACTCGTAAGATGACTTCACTCACTTGACAGGTTTCAATAGGTCAGAGCAATATCTGTCTCAAATACCAAGAGAAGATACGTTTTATTCAGGCAGTTGAAACAGGGAGAGCACTTCCTATGGACTGAATTATGTACACCACCCCACCCCTCCCCCAAATTCATACACTGAAGTCTTTACCCACCATGTGACTGCGTTTGGAGATAGGGCCTTTCAGGAGGTAATTAAGGTTGAATGAGAGCATAAGGGTGGGGCCCTAATGGAATAGGGCTGGTGGCCTTATAAGAAGAGGAAGGGACACACCAGAGAGCTCCCTTTCTGACTGATCACTCACAGAGGAAAGGCCATGTGAGACAGTGAGAAGGTGGCCATCTACAGGCCAGGAAGCGAGGTGTCACCAGGTATCAACCCAGCTGGCACCTTGATCTTTCATTTCCAGCCTCTAGAAATTTGAGAAAATAAATTTCTGTTGTTTAAGCCACCTAGTCTGTGCCATTTTGTTATGACAACCCTAGCAGACTAATACAGCACCCAAAGGGAGCGTATTCCTGAACATGGGGAAGGAGAGGGGTTTCACAGAGGCAAGAAACAAAATTGCAGAGTGCCTTGGTCTGGCACTGTTGCAATCTTGCAGAAAGGAGCTGGTCTTTCTTTGTGATTTGAGCTGTTCCAGCCCCTTAGAACCTGTTCCTGGAACTATCGACTCAAAGAAGGAATTTAGACAGAATGGATAGGTCCTTGAGTATCAGTGAGCAAGGGTAGGGGGTTGTCGGTGGAACTCAGAGGAGAAAAAGTTACACTTATATATACACTGGGTGACGTCTGATACTTTACTTCAACTCGTAAGGAAGAGCTTGTGGATAAAATACAAGTGACAGAATCCTTGGAAGAAAACAGGCACATTACCTTATAATTTATCACACCAGGGAGGGAACCCTGAAAACAGGCAAGTGTGGGTTCTAATACTCAGGGGAGGTGTTCTTAAAGGCTCACGGAGAAGATGAGTGTATTCCATTTCAAAGAGCAATGGCTTTGGCATCTTGAAAGTTGGGTTCAAATCCCAGGTTACCCTTCCTTACTCAGTGGCTTTGGAAATACCTCCTACCTCCTAAAGTTCAGTTTCCTAGTTTGTAAAATAGTGATAATAATGTCTGCCCTCCAGGCCTGTGAGGTACACTCCACCACCTTAGAGTCCACAGAGCCCAATGCAAAAGGAATATTTCTCAATATTAATGATAACATATGTCATGTGTGGAAAGCTATGAACTATAAAATAATAGCAATGAAAGTCCCAAATGTTTACCATGAGGAGGAATAAACATGAGAGAAATCTTTAAAAAATGATGACATTTTACAAGAAAATAATCTTTAAGAATGTGTGCAATTAAAAGAGGAATATAGGGCTTCCCTGGTGGCGCAGTGGTTGAGAGTCCGCCTTCCGATGCAGGGGACACGGGTTCGTGCCCCGGTCCGGGAAGGTCCCACATGCCGCGGAGCGGCTGGGACCGTGAGCCATGGCCGCTGAGCCTACGCGTCCGGAGCCTGTGCTCCGCAACGGGAGAGGCCACAACAGTGAAAGGCCCACGTACACCCCAAAAAAAAAAAAAAAGACCAGGTGACAGAGGCTAGAGGACACTTGCAGGGGGGCAGGTTTGTCAGGGAGAAAAAGCAATTAAAACAGACGAAAGGGGAAATATAAGCAAATTCAGAGGAGGAAGATATTTGTTTGCTACGCTAATAAGTTTGGACTTAATATACACCTAACAATGAAATACAGCTGAGACAAGACTCGCTTTCATTTTGATAAAAACCTTAAACATTGATTAAAAACATCAATTTATTATGTCAGACACCTAAAAATATGATATATGTGTAGTATTTAAAAATACCGCATGAGTCACAGGAAGTAGTGAGGGAGGAAGGGGGCAGCTGCCTCGCAGGTCTCTCAGCCAAATCAACCCTGGCAATCGCAGAGATGACAGATGCCACAGCCAGATCATCCTCAAATCCAGGGAAGTGATCACGGAAGGCTCAGTTTTGCTAACTCAGAAAAAGAGGGCGCTGCTGGCATCTTCTCTAGAGAATGTGTCAGTGATTAATGATACTACATACATTCTTCTCATACTAATCTGTTTCCTATTGCGATTTGTATATATAATTTTATATAGAGAGAGAGAGAGAGAAAGAGGGGGAGAGAGAGAGAGACAAGGCGAGCACATATCAAGGCTTTTAAGAGATGAATATGATCATTTACAAGGCTACACCGGCAAATGACTCAGTTTTATGCATCAAGCATAGAAAATTATTGTGATCATAATTTTATTCTTAGTACCCAAAACTCTACATCATATTTTTGGTAGCCTCCTTTTTCCATTTCTGTAGTAGACATCTGACTATGAAATATCTTATCATATTCCATTTTGTGATTAGATCCTATAGGTTGCTATGAATTTAAGAAACCAAAAGTTATCTTCAGTGTTTGCTCTTTGCTTTCCTACATGTATGCTATTTCTTTTCCCGAACTTTCTCTCTTTTGTGTGTTTTAGGAAGGACTACACATCTTATGATACTTGAAGTTGTGTTATGACATTTTACAAGACGCATGATGTTTTCTTAACAGTGTTATAATACAGGCTCATGCTAAAGTACAACAGTTCAAATAAGCACGGAAATCATACTCACAATGGAACAAAAGAGCCTAATTGAGCAGCTTTATAACCTTGTACAGAATTCCCTCACCACCACTTTAGATAGAATTGCTTTTATTTTAGCAATGTTCTTTTAATTAAGTCCTAAACATCTAAAACATGGCAAATGTAAACATGTATTATAAATCCTTAATTATGAGGATTGCTGAGCATTCATGCAGCTTTCTGCCTTGGAGATAGATTCTTTTTGTTCAAAATCCGCCAAAATTGAGACATAAAAGTGAATGGATGTGAAAAATGCAAAACTTTGTTTAGAATGCCCTTCTCCTGGTAGCAGTATCACTTTACCACATAGTCTTCAAGAGTTAAAATATGTTTCAATTTATCTAGCGGCTTTTAAGTCAAAACCTCTCCTGTCATTTTCTGCCTTTGTTGCCATATTCAGAAAGACTAGCACCCCGAGACTGACTAGAAGTTGAATTAACTATTGGGGATCCTGAGGTCTTCATGGCCTTTGCCTAGAAAATAAAGAACTTTGGGATCAGAAAAGGGCAACACTGTCCCTCTGCTTGGGCTGAGTTTAAACTGGATCCAGAAAGACCTCTTGCTATTTTTAATCCCACATACTGTTTTAAAACTATACAGGAGACTATTCTGGTATAGTAGCAATAAAATAAAAATCTTATTATGTATCTCAACAATACTTAATTGAAAATGTGCCACCCAGGGGATTGTCTTCCATTTCTCTGCCGACATGGCCTGTTTCCCAGTCCCTATCCACAGTGTCTTCCAACATATGCATGCATGCTCGCGTGCACACACGCATACACAGACACACACACTGACAGCTTCCTCTCAGCAATTCATTTCCCTCACAGACCACTTTGCATTTAGTTCCTTTCTTCTGTTTGGTTATCTACTGATGAACATATCTTAAAAGACAAACACATATCAATATCTTTGAAAACCAAAGACAAGTCTTGAAGATCTAAATACATATTCAATCTTTTAGAACAAAGCTGTTAGTCCAGAGAGAAACTGAACTTTCTCAAATTTTCTCAAAAATCTCTCTTTTGGGTCTGATACACAAAGGTAATTGATTTACATTAACAGGAAAATGTGGGGTTCTCAGCTATGGGCCACAGGGTTAAATGTCTGTTCATTGCCATCCAAGCATCTCCCAACTCCAAGACTTGCAACAAATTCCTAGGAGAGTTTATCAATGCCCTTCAACGGACATTCAAAAAATATCTCTCGGGACTTCCCTGGTGGCACAGTGGTCAAGACTCCACGCCAGTGCAGGGGGCCCAGGTTCGATCCCTGGCCAGGGAACTAGATCCCACATGCATGCCTCAACTAAGAGTTCGTGTGCCACAACTAAGGAGCCCGAGTGCCACAACTAAGGAGCCTGCCTGCCGCAACCAAGACCCAGCGTGAGCAAATAAATAAATAAAGTTTTAAAAAAAATCTCTCTGTAGGTTATAACTTCAGAGTAACTCTGAATTAACGAAATTACAGGTTGTAGTTTGTCTTAAAACTATACAATAAATGTAATTTAGGAAAGCAGTTGAATTTATATATTCACATACTATTTCTAAACTAATATCGACCTGTGACCTCACTTGTAAGTACCATATTTGCCAGTGAGGGAAAAAAAATGGTTACAGAAACAAATATGTTTTTTATAATTTAGAAACACATAACGTCTTATTCTAGAGCACTGCCAAGTACTAAGAGGTACTCACTAAAAAAAGTAATTAGAGCTGTAGGACAACTGATACATATCACACCCTTTTTTTCCTTTGTGATTTAAAAAACTTAGAGGTAAATTTCTTCACTGTTCTATTAAATACTTATAGCATAAAAAAATTTATAGTTACTAATTTTAAACTACTTAAAATGTCAAATGTTTTTAGGCTGCACTCACTTTTCCAATTATTACATTGGAATGACTCATTAACTGTAACATAAATGGGCTCATTTTTACCTCCTTTTATGCTATTTCTCTGGTTTTATGACCAGAGTACTACTTTTCCGTGAACCATGACGAAAATGCACTGGGAGAAAAAAAAAAAATGAAGCACACACTCTTTCTCTTCCAAATACCAACTCACCTCAGAAGAACTGAAGTAATAATGACAATCTGTAATGTATTTTGCATGTACATTCTTTACCAGTAAGTAATACTGTAGTTTCAGGTACCATGTATGTGAATACCTTGGCAAAAGACATGCTTGCAAAAACTTTATCCTCTGAAAGTCAATTGGGAAACAAAAATATCTTTACTTGTGTTAGTAGCATATCAGATATGGTGTTTACCAACACAGAGGCACCAAGACCCTGGAGTGATCAGCACCGTGGAAGGTCTAAATTCATAGATTATAAACAAGGAATGATAGTTCTAGAAGTCAAATAAATAAACACATGTATACATACATGCCTAACTGAAGCACACAGCCAGACAACGACAGCCTTAGAACTCCTTGAAAAAATTCAAATGCTGGAATCTCAGACATCAAAATTTCTCCCAAAAAGTAACTAAGAAGATAATCCAATGGTCAATGACATCTTGATTATTTAGAAATGCATTTATTGTAACTTAGTCTTATGGGTAAACTATCCATTATTCCTCAAGGAATTTTAAACTTTAAAAAAAAATACTCAAAGACTTCAAATTACAATATTAATATTGTGGGTGAATTATTCATTTACGTATATTCAGTTAATTGAGGCTTTGTGATGAGTTCATTCTTCCTTTAAGGACTTTCAGTGATAAACACAAGTTCCTCTAAAGCTCCATAATTTTTTGTCTGCATTTAGTTTAGGGCATTTATTTCTCTTTCTGAGATTTTCCTTTTTATAGGGACCCAAATCAAACTGACCTTAGCACGTGATGCTACAATTCAAGACATGTTTTTAAAGGTCTGTTTGTTAAAGAGTGTTTCTAAAAGTTCCCACCTGAAATACCCATTAAAACATCAATCCATATATTCTATGAGAATTCACCCCCCCCCCCACCAAGCACACAGCTCAATTCACCTCATGATCGTGGTTAATCCATGAAACATCCCCTATTTTAAGCACATATTCTGTGATGGGTCCATCCTTCCTTATCATACAGTTAACTTGAAAAACTGCAATAATTCTAAATAAATAGTAAACAAGTTACTGAGGCCAAGATTTCTGAGTCGATAAAAATGAAAAAATAATTAAGCTAAGCAATAATGGAAACACCAGGCCACTTAAAAAAATCAAACTCTGCATTATTTAATATTTCACCAGAAACAGTCACCTACAAATCTGAATACACATATCTGGGATTTATGTAACAATGCTGGATAAATTCTTATTATTCTTCCTACTATTTTCAGGGCCTGGGTCATTCTGTAAACTTTCAGTCACAACAGAGGAAAGGAAAAGATTTTTTTAAAAGGACAGAAAAGAACTTCTCAAATAACCTGACTAGTCAGTGATATGATTCGTAAGTTGACAACATTAAGGCCCCAATACAATTTATCTAAGGTAAAGGAGATTCAGATTCTAAATACAGTATCAAACTGTGACAAAGCGGTGTTTGCAAAGCAAGACTGATATTCTATTGTAAAAAAGTTCAGAACCATGTAATGCAAGTGTCACGATACTTTATCATCTATTTACCACGGAGAGTCATGAATCCCATCATCATTCTCATCCACACCCAGAATAAGTCACATTAAGTAAGCTATATGAGACGGTCCTAGGCTGTCTTTGATCTGGAAATCGGTCTTTTGATAAGACAGAAATCTTCATTAGTTCTGCACCACTGTAAACACTATTATGAAAAATAAATCATTTTAACATATGGCCATTTATTTGGGGGAAAAAATGCTACAGTGAAATTTCAAGGAAAAGAATTTTTAAAATATTATATCGTATCATATTTTTTAACTTAAACTTCTAAAAAAAAACACTGTAGTAAAGAGTGTAATGTAAATAAAATGAGGCCACTCATCAGTTCTTGGAAATGAAAATTAAATACATTCCAAACGGACAAGGCATTTACCTAAAAATTAATTATCTTGGCATGAGTAGGTAAAAGGCACCTGCTGAATTATTATGAATTATCAGTGGGCAGGGCTTAAGTGAAAATCTATTTTTCAATTTATTCTAGAAAGTTTGCCAATTTCAGAATTTTTAGGAAGCTGCTACTGTAAAAGTCATAGGGACAAGGGCATTCTTCCAGGAGGATGATTTACTTCATCCAATCAGTGATTTCAGATGCATGTTCCTTATTAGTATGGAGTGGAATATTTTACACTCATGAAAGTATAAAATAACAACAGAATTTTCATTCAAAATATCTAAGCTGCAATTACGTATACACTTTATTGAACTTCTTATACTAAGGGGATTACTTGAGATTGAAAGTGTCTCTTTAGCAGCCAAGACTGCTGAAACTTTGCAAATAGTTATAAATAATTCATACGCATGGAAATAACAAGATTTCTGAAGAATAGTGTCTTTAAGAAGACACATATGAAGAAGATGCTAATAAAGGCTTCTTCTGTTATAGCTCCTGGCAATTGTAGCACTACCTTCAGCACTTCAATCCCTGAGGAATGTATTTGCGTGCTAAATAAAGACTAAATTTTATCATAGCAGTATATAATTTATCTACTATCCAAGTCACATCATTATATTACATTGTGTATTATTTAAGTCAAGGTCAATGAACTTTTTCTATGAAGAGCTAGAGAGTAAAGAATGTTAATTAGGTCCTTGTATAACAAGGAAATCAAATTTAAGATACTTTTATTGATAAAATTAAAAATATAAAAATAATTGAGTATAAATTTTTGCCATACAGGTCTACTAACGAGAAGAATGAACTAAAATTTGAATTTCATATAATCGTTTTATGCCACAAAGAATTCTTCATTTAATTTTTTTCAAACATTTCAAAATGCAGTAAATCAACTATACCCCAATAAAAATTAATTTGAAAAAATTTGAAAAAAATGTAAGAACCATTCTTACTTAGCTCACAGGCTACTACACAAAACAGGCAGTGGGCTAGACCTGACCCATGGACCATATTTTACCAACCTCTGAACTAAATATTACATGATCTTACAAGTGACATTATATAATTCTATTAATTTGTTTTCACTGAAAAGGTAAATTAATTCAATCTTGATATAGAGATTGGCTTCCATGAAGGAATTGTTTACATATGATACAAATTCTGAAATTAATTTTAGAAGACATAAAAATGTTTTTACTTAGGTTAAGCACTAGGGATCACATGGAAGTCCTGTGTTCGATTC